>NW_022437008.1:9727246-9751650 GCF_009761245.1 Sapajus apella
TTTTTTAAAAATTAGCCGAATGTGTTGCCCGGCACATGCCTGTGCTCCCAGCTACTTGGGCAGTTGAGGTGGGACACCTGCTTGAGCCCAGAAGGTCGAGGCGGCAGCGAGCCATGATCATGCCACTGTACTCCAGCCTGGGTGACAGAGCAAGACCCTGGCTCAAAAAGAGAAAAAGAACAAACCTCGATGCACACACTCACAAACGTAATCACTAAGGAGGGTCATCTTGGCTGTTTCATTTCCTGGGTTAGTCGTCAAGCAGGGCTGACAGGACTTGAATTTTGAAGGTACCCTCATCTCTGTCAGTGAAAGCGTTTTCGGGGGCACCTAGGTGCTTGGTTGCAGACCACTTAGAAATTAAACCAGGGCTCCCTATACCACCTGGCCCCCCTCTGTTGCCTTCCAGTCTTCTCTGCGGGCTGCAAAGACTCACAGCATTATGGCCTGGATAATTAAATCAGACCAGCCTCACATCTGTTGTTCGCCACCATGTTGCAGCTCAGTTTCCTTTTCAGCAGAGTTGGGTCCTTTTCTGACCTGGTCGCAGCCATATCCCAGGCAGTGGGACTAAAGGATGAAGAACAGTGACCAGAAGAAAGGTCCTCCCCATCCTCTACTGCCACAGCCCTTGTATCTTTCCCTCCCGTTATTTCTCCTTCCAAAGCCAGCCAGGCAGGAGTCTGCAATGGCAGCCCGAGGGTGTCCTGACGCCTAGATTGTGGCTTTCTGCCTCTCGTAGCCCTTTTCCCCATAAGCCCCTGCAAGCCTGGGGTCATAGTATGGATTCCATGGGCAATTGATGAATGGTAAAAGGCTCCTGGGGTTGGTGGGGCTGGGGGAGCCGACAGTCCCATCCCCTTTGCTGGGTAATTCCCTTTCCAGATGGCTGGGGCATACTGCCACAGGCCCTGTTCCATTGAAAATGAATTCTGGAAGACGCCTCATTCATTCTTCCATTTAATGAACACGTATTTACCATTCATCACTCCTAAGTGCTGAGAATACATTGAAAAGCCACATAGGCAAGGATCCTGCCCTCACAGATCTTGAAGACTCATGGGGAAGAAAGCTGTTAATCTAATAATTACTTAGATAACTAAATGTGGTAATACCCAAGAAAGAAAAAAGGCACCGGCAATTCTGGGTTCATGATGAGCCCTCATGAAACACTTCATCAACCTGCCTGTGTTTCTCTTGTTATTTGCACCGACTGGGTTAAAACAGTCATAATACTTTATCTTTAAATACTTATATTTGGTATAATTTTAGCTTCCTCCAACTTAATGGGCATTGATGGTTTCTCCTTTGAATTGCCTTATCTTCTATTCATTTCTTAACCTCTTTTATAATGCTTCATTTCTCCTTTTTAATACCTTTAAGCTACGTTTTCTGTAACCCTTTCTTCTGTTCTTTATACCTTAAAACTAGAGCACTGTCAAGTTTTAATCTTTATCAAACTCAGCTTCCGGCTCTCCCTATTTTAAGTTGTTTTCTGTTTTGTTTTGTTTTTAAAAAGGTTTATGGTGTTTCATTGTCTTACTTTCCCTAACTGGTTATTTTAAATTGTGTTCTTTTTAATCTTATCTTTTTCAACTTTCTCTACAAACTTCTAGCTCAAGTTTCCCAGTTTAGTTTAGCTTTGTTTTGTTTTGTTTTGTTGTTTTTAACAGAGTCTCACTCTGTCCCCCAGGCTGGAGTGCAGTGGTGGAATCTCGGCTCACTGCAAAACTTCTGCCTTTCCGATTCAGGCAATTCTCCTGCCTCAGCCTCCCAAGTAGCTGGGATTACAGGCATGCCCAACCACATCCAGCTAATTTTGTATTTTTATTAGAGATGGGATTCCACCATATTGGCCAGGCTGGTCTCGAACTCCTGACCTCAAGTGGTCTACCCGTCTCAGCCTCCCAAATTGCTGGAATTACAGGCATGAGCCACCACACCTGGCCAGGTCTGTATGCTTGGCATGCAAAATATTCACTAACAGGTTATTAAGTGGCAAAAGCAGATTACAAAACCAACTTGTATACTACGATCCCCTTTTTTTGTAAAAAGGAAAAGATATTTAGATAAGTAATTTTTTTCATAGAAAAGCCTGAAGAGATATACAGCAAAATGTTAAGAATGATTATCTCAGGGCAAAAGAGTTCAGACTGATATTTTCCTTCCTTACCCAGATCTTTGGTTTATAACCATCTACAATGATAGGCATTAGTTTTATAATCAGGTAAAACCAAACCCAAACAGGGATGCTATTTCTGTCATGAGCAAAGGGATCAAAGAAAACCTAGTTGTGGATTACTTGAGGCCCAGTCAGTTCTGCAGACCGTCCTTGGAAAGAAAGGTTCCTCCACTGCAGGGTGTTTTATGGGGCTGAAGCCCATTCACCCCTCACCTCCCCAGCATGCCTGCTTTTTGCAAGATCTGCCCATATCCACAGTCTGGGGGGATTTCCAGGCAGGTCTTTCCCCAGGCAGAACCTCCCTCACCTCAGCACAGAGGGGGCCCTAGAACTCTCTGTTAAGGGACCTGAAATGAACATGAAACTGGGTAACAGAGAGTCATTTCAACAGTGCAGCTGAGCGGAGGTAGGCTTGTTACTACCACACCAAGAAGGACATCTTGCCTGTGGCTTCTCGTAGTCAACTAGCTTAGATTTTGTTGTTTGTTTTTTCAAGAATCATTGTCAAAGGAGATGGGCATCATTTGAAGGAAAATAGAGGGGCAACTTTAGGGACATAGAGGGAGAAAAGTCATCAGCCACCCAATCTCATCAGGAGGGGAAGGCGGACACCCTACAGGGCTGTTATGTCAGGCCTCTTGCCTGCTTATGAAACAAACAAGGAAAATGTATCATGAAATATAAACAGGAATATTTAAAGGCCATAATTCTGTATTCATTTTCCACAAATGAAATCATACTCTACCTGCTGCTATAAATATATTTGTATTTCATAATATAGATAATATTTATATTATTTATAAAGATAAAGTAATAAAAGAAAATTTTCTTTAAACAATAAACAGATGAAGAGATTAAAAATTGGAAACCTCGGCTGGGCGTGGCAGCTTGCACCCGTAATTCCAGCACTTTGGGAAGCTGAGGAGGGCAGATCACCTGAGGTCAAGAGTTTGAGACCAGCCTGGCCAACATGGTAAAACCCCATCTCTACTAAAAGTACAAAACTTAGCCACTGGATGGGTTGGTGTATGCCTGTAATCCCAGCTACTCAGGAAGCTGAGGCAGGAGAATCACTTGAACCAGGGAGGAAGAGGTTGCAGTGAGCTGAGATCGCGCCACTGCACTCCAGCCTGAGTGACAGAGAGAGACTCTGTGTCAAAAACATACAGACTTATGCTATTGTTTTCAAAAACTGCACAGATTTCCACAGTAAAGGAGTCATAGTTTCCTTAACAGATTATTTTTCAAAGTACGTTTCAATTATTTCGAAATGTTTTCATTATAAACTGAGTAAGTTATATATCTTATGCCTTCATATATCTTTTTTTTTTTTTTTTTTTTTGAGACGGAGTTTTGCTCTTGCTACCCAGGCTAGAGTGCAATGGCACGATCTCGGCTTACCACAACCTCTGCCTCCCGGGTTCAGGCAATTCTCCTGCCCCAGCCTCCTGAGTCGCTGGGATTACAGGCACGCGCCACCATGCCCAGCTAATTTTTTGTATTTTTAGTAGAGACGGGGTTTCACCATGTTGACCAGGATGGTCTCGATCTCTTGACCTCGTGATCCACCCGCCTCGGCCTCCCAAAGTGCTGGGATTACAGGCTTGAGCCACCGTGCACGGCCCATATATCTTATACTATATAAATATATTATAAATTAATATATCATAATATATATTACCATAAAATTATATAATAAAATTTGTTAATATTTATAGCATATTTATAGAATAGTTGATTGATTTTAATATTTGAACATTTAATTTGCTTGATAAATATAGAATATTTATTATTACATTCTGCATAATATATTATATTAAAAAATATGTAAAATATTAATATATAATATATCTAATATAGAGAGAATAATTTCATAAAATAGGAATTGCTGAAGGAAAGAGCAGGAGGCTTTTGACGTGTTTCCCAAATTACTCTTCAACTTTGCATAAATATGAACAGGTACTGGGCAATGTTTTTCTTTGATTACTAATCGGGTTGAAATATTTTCATATGCATATGGGTCATTTGTTTTTCTTTCTCTGGAAATTGTGAGTTCTAATTTTGAGGATCAAACAACATCCTCCTTAGAAACAGGTGCACCAATCAGAGCTTCTTTAGGCCTCAGGCTTCTTTGCTGTAAAATGGGGATAGTAGGAATGCAAACCTCATGAAGGCAGCCACCTGAATCTGAAGAGCCCAGTAGGTATCTGACAAGAAGCAGATGCTTGGTGGGTGGGTACTCATGGGAGGAAGAATACAAGGAAGAGAGGAAGGGTGGGAGGGAGGGAAGGAGAGAGGGAAGGAGGGGTGGGAGGATGAGTGGGCTGGAGGGAGGGAGTGGGAGTGAGGGAAGGAAAGAGGGAAGGAGGAAGGGTAGAAGGATGAGAGGGCTGGAGGGAGGGCAGGAGGGAGGGAGGAAGGGAGGGAGGGAAAGTGAGGGAAGGAGAGAGGGGAGGAGGGGTGGGAGGATGAGCGGGCTAGAGGGAGGGAGTGGGGAGTGAGGGAAGGAAAGAGGGAAGGAGGAAGGGTAGAAGGATGAGAGGACTGGAGGGAGGGCAGGAGGGGGGAGGAAGGGAGGGAGGGAAAGTGAGGGAAGGAGGAAGGATGGGAGGATGAGAGGGCTGGAGGGAGGGCAGGAGGGGGGAGGAAGGGAGGGAGGGAAAGTGAGGGAAGGAGGAAGGATGGGAGGATGAGAGGGCTGGAGGGAGGGTAGGAGGGAGGAAGGGATGGTGGGAGGGGGGCAGAAGGAGAGAAAGAGGGAGGGAGGTAGAAAAGAAGGACAGAAGGAAGGGAGAGAGGAAGGAAGAAAGGAGGGAAGGAAGAGAAAGCAGGATGAAAGAGGGAGGGAGGAAGAGAGGAAGGAGGAGATGAAAGGAGAGAGGGAAGGGCAGAGGGAGGTAGAAAAGAAGGAAAGAAAAGAGGAAGGGAGGAGGGTGGGAGAGATGGAGGGAGGGAGGGAGGAAGGGAGGGAGAGATGGAGGGAGGGAGGGAGGGAGGAAGGGAGGGAGAGATGGAGGGAGGGAGGGAGGGAGGAGGGTGGGAGAGATGGAGGGAGAAAGGGAGGGAGGAAGGGAGGGAGAGATGGAGGGAGGGAGAGATGGAGGGAGAAAGGGAGGGAGGAAGGGAGGGAGAGATGGAGGGAGGGAGAGATGGAGGGAGGAAGGGAGGAAGGGAGGGAGAGATGGAGGGAGGGAGGGAGGGAGGAGGATGGGAGAGATGGAGGAAGGGAAGGAGGGAGGAAGGGGGGGAGGGAGGGAGGGAGGAAGGAAAAAATAGCATCTACTCTTCAAGCTGCAGAAGAGAGAATGTGTGTACAAAGTTTTGTAGTTCTCCACACTTAGTAGACACTCGCTAAATAAGAGCTCCTAAGTGGCCGATGTTTTTCTTTTGCTTGAAATATTATTTTCTTTATTGATTTGTAAAAATTCTCTATGCTAAAGATATTAAA
Source organism: Sapajus apella (assembly GCF_009761245.1). Lineage (NCBI taxonomy): Eukaryota > Metazoa > Chordata > Mammalia > Primates > Cebidae > Sapajus > Sapajus apella. Next base: position 9,732,877 of record NW_022437008.1, read on the forward strand.
TCCTTATCAGTTACACTTCCCAGCCAGATTTTCTTTCATCTTTAAAAGTAAAAATATAGACTTTTTCCAAATTTTATAACGTGTTCATTGTAAAAAAAAAAAAAAAAAAGAAAGAAAAAAGAAAAAAGCCAAAACCATAAAAAAATACATTTTTAAATGAATAAAAATTTCCCACAATCCCACTACCCAGATGGCCTGCAAAGAGGGGAAAAAAGAAATCAGAAAAATAGAGGGAGGTGAAGAGGTGTGGGATGCTCTGGCCCCAGGAAGACAGGGGATGGGGACATGGCTGCCTGGCTGCCCAGGGACTCTCACGAGGGCTTGACCCCAACCCATCCAAGTGATGCCATGTGTCTGCCAGCTTCATAAGGGGATGATGAGGCGCTCCTATATTCTTCAAATTGTCTTTTTTTTGCTTCAGCCACTTTGAGAATGTTTCTATTTTTGCACAAAAGATGTGGACTAAGATACTCTCACATAATTTTCCGTAAATGAAATCATCCTCTACCTGCTGTTTCGTAGCCCACTTCTTTCATTCAACAATATGTCGTGGGCATTTTTCCAAGTCAGTAAATACAGGTCAGTCTCGCACATTTAATGGCTGCCGAGATTTCCGGTACTGTTCTTTGATTATTGACCATTTGTATTTCTTCTCTGAATCCCCTGCTCATGTCCTTTGACCATTTTTCTATTGGAGGACTTGTCTTTTTCTTATTGATTTGTAAAGGCTTTCTTTTTCTTTGCTCCAGGAATATTGACCCTCTGTCTACTGTGTATGTAGCAAACATTTGTTGTCATACTGTATTTTGTATGTTAAGGTTGGGTTTGGGAGGGTGTGTGTGTGCACACACGTGCTGCTTAGAAGTGTTTAATTTTTATGCAGTCGAATTCATTCAACAAATATTTATTGAGCATAATTTGCCAGTACTGTGCTAAATGAAGAAGTAAAGTGAAGAAAGGTAAAACCTGTCAACCTTTACTCTTAGAGTTTCCAGCTCAGATGTTACAGTTGGAGAGGGTATCCCCTTCTCATAATTATAAAAATACTTCTGTTTTACCTTAGGCCTTTCTGTATTTCTGTTTATTTTGTGTTTTGCATTTAACTCCCTGCCACATCTGGGGTTTCTTTTGGCCTCAAGAGTGAGTTAGAAATCCAACTTTAAATGGGGCAGAGGGGCAGCAGTCCCTTCTCATGGCTCAGGGACCTCTCACCGGCGTCCCCTACAGCCTTGCTGCATGACACCCTTCAAGACAGAACTCTGCAGCCAGCTTACACTCTTTTAGTTTGCTGGAGGGGCAACAGAGGCGTCTCAGGTTTTTTTTTTTCCTTTCTCTTAAGAAAATATCTTGAAAAGATGTGGGTCCCTGATGGCTCCTTTGCTTAAATGTCCAAGTGGATGAGACAATGACAAGTCCCCTGCTTAGGGCAACCCTCTCCCACTAACCCCCTGGCTGCTCCCCAGAGAGTCTCCAGCCAAAGCTGCTCTCTGTCTCCCCTCAGTGGAGCTGGCCTGGGCATACACAGTTTGATCTTTCTGATCACTCATCATTTCCAGGGCCTCTTTCCCTGGTCACCTCAACCCTACCCCAAGTTTAAAAATATCTACTCCACTGTCCCTGGTGCTAGCTAACTAAAAAAAAACCATTCCCACCCACACTCCCAGCCAGCCCTGCCTTGTTCCGGAGTTTGCAGATGCATGTTACAATTTAGTCCAGAAAAGCTAGATCTAATAGACCCAAGACAGGCAATTCGACATGCAGTTCCATTCCCATTGAACTTGCAAGTGCCTACGTAAAGAGGCTCTGTTCTCCCTGGAGCAGACATAACACCTAGGAATGACATTCCTTCCCTGCTATCTGACCAGATGGGTCATTTGGGCAAAGATCTGGATCTGATCAAACTAGGTCCACGGGCTGAAATATATCATCTACAATACTTACTGAATAAATTCAACCCTCTTAGAGTTTACTTTCCCTCACCTTGCCTCCCTGCCAAAATATCAGTATCCAAAAGTATCTACCCTGGAGCCATATCTCTGGGGATCCCAGCACCTGAGCTACTTCCCTTAGCTCATTTATGCCTAGGGTTCCATTATTGGAACGCTAAGCATGTTGGAGTTATTTATCTCCTACTGCTCAAGGTGATCACCAAGATCTGATTGCAAAAATTCAAAAAAAAAAAAAAAAAAGCCACCTCAGGCATGAATAGGTTAAAGACCTGAGATCAAATAGGACGTGCCTCATTCCCTGCCATGGGGTGGCCCTCAGGAGCTCTGTGCAAGATAAATAATTATTGCAAATCAAATTCTATTTCCCCATTGACTTATGTGAACATTTCAGGGGTGTGTGAGTCTCAGTATGGACTGGTCTTTATGAAGCAAGGTCTGCAAACATTTTGCTTTCAAGGAATGAGCTCCTGACTGCTCAGCCAATGAAGGAAGCAGGGTCTCCACCCACGAAAAGGGGTCAAATGTATGCTGGAAGACCAGCATAGAAACAAGTGAAATGCAAGTCACCATGCCAGCAAAGCTAAGAAACCCGGTTCCCAACACATAGGGATTTAACACCCAGCACTTTCCATTCTGTACAGCCTGTGTAGTGGCTTAGAGCTGTGATGGCAGGCAATGCTGGGCTGAATCCAGTATCCGCCATTTGCAAGCAAGTGACCTTAAGTTTTAACTTCTCCAAACCTCAGCTTCCTTTTCCATGTACCAGGAATGACAAGTCATGCTTGAAACTGAGGGATGTTCTCGTGGAGAGCATGAGACAAGACCAGAATGGAACTTAGCGTGATGATATTGAGCTTTTGGTAAATATGGGCAGTGGCAGTCCTTCTTACTTGGTATTCAGTGGTTAACCCCATTAGTAAGGTTAGGGGTAGATGGGAACCTTTTCATAAAGTAATCAGCCCTTGAGACTCACTCTGTGGGTCTGAGACTCTGTACCCAGGGTAAGAACGACGGACCTCTTCAAACCTTCTCATCCACATCCTGAACAATGCCCAGTAGCACCAGAAGGAGCCTCAACAAAGCTCAGAGCTGGCAGGGAGCCTAGGAGAGAGCTTGGCACACTCCTGTTGTGCAGATGAAGAAACCATGGGTCTGAATGAGAAAGAGCTGCTAGGATAAGAAGTCGTGGTCCTTGCCTCTGACACCAATCCTACCGTATTTCACTGAGATTTGAAGATGAGAAGACTTGGCTTGAAAAACCCACATCCATCCCCCTGCATCCTGCTGAGATTCTAGAATCCAAAGCAGGCCTGGGTTGTGAGAGCCACGTTCATCCCATGGCGTCTTGCTGAGACTCTAGGCCCCGGAGTGAGCCTGGGGTTGTGTGACCCACACCCATCCCACCGCATCCTGCTGAGATTCTGGAACCCAGAGAAGTCTTGGCTTGCAAGACCCACGCCCATCCCTGCTGAGATTCTAGAACCAGGAGCAAGCCTGGGGTTGTGAGACCCACACCCATCCCACTGCATCCTGCGGCAATTCTGGAACCTGGGGTCCCCTGGGATTAGAAGCAGCTTCTCCTGAGCCTGTGACGTCAGTTGGAACTCAAGCCTATCCGAAGAAAACACCTGTTCAAGGAGGATGATTTAAAATAATCTAAGGAATTCATTAGAAAAAAAACATTAGCCTCTTTGGTAAAAAGAGCTGGCCTAAGGGTGAGCTTGGGAGTAAGTACTTCTGGAAGCAATGCTATCTTGGCTTTGGATCCTAAAGATCCTTGGCAGGTGGAGAAGTGGGGTGGGGCCACACACTTGGACTTGCACACATCTCCGAGGGGAGGAACGCTTCACCTCATCTTCATCTGCCACCACCCCTCCTTTGCCCCTGACTCCTGCAGCCACCAGAACATGGACTTCCACCAAGCCCTTGCTGGATAAGAGTTAACTAAGGCTAAGAGGAACCTGAGTTGCCAAGCCCTCTCTCCTCCTGCCTTGAGGTTAACGAGCACTAAAAAAGGACATATGTCTGGAGAAGTCCAAATAACTGCCGTAGGAAAAAAGGACAGTCACACAAAACTTATTTTGTAACGTATTAAGACACTTCATATATAAATACATTTGATGCAAAGTCTACAATTTGGATGTTTGTAGATGAAATATAAAGTCATATTATTTTAAAATTACGACATCCTAGGAGTCCACACATATATACATATAAATATAGATAGATATATAAATACATAGACAGATACATAGGTAGATATACAGATAGATTCCCAGATACACACATAGATACATAGATGCAAACACAGAAGATACATACAGACATACATTCACACACAGATAGATACATAGATACATACATATATACATACATTCATACAAACACAGATACATAGATACATACATACATAGATATATACACACATTCATACAGATACATACATACATATATACCTACATTCATGCAGATACATATATACATACATAGATACATGTGTATATACATACATAGATACATACGTAGATTCATACAAACACACATAGATACACAGATGCATAACTAACTAGATACATAGATAGATAAATACTTTTCTTTTATCTGATCAGATAGGCCCTCAAAAAAGAGCAGATACTGTATATAGAAACATCATGTTTTCCTATTGATTGTGATTATATTATTGGAAATGAGCTCTTCTGGGAAAAGAGGTGGTCTTTAAATACATCAAGCAACATGTAATAATGTGGCAATTTATTAAGATGACATATTTTAAGTAAAAATTAGAATTCTATTTCAATGGCATTTGAAAAAAAAGAAGAAAAAGAAGTACCAAATATGAGTGAAAAATAGCCAGGCTTATTTTTATTCTTGGCACTGTCACCTAAAGGCTCAAATGGAAACAGCAGTGACGATTCAGCTGAACAGGATCGCACGGGCTGGAACGGCTCCTCCGCTCCTCGCTGCCTGCTCGCTGCCTACTTGCGCCCCCGGCAGAGTGCCCGGAGGACTGCAGCCTCAGACCTAGAGGCGACTGACCCAACCGCCTTGAACTCCTGTCCCCCGCTGGGAAATGGGTCCCCACGCAGCCACCTCATCCAGACAACAAGCACCAAGCGAGGGTCCCAGAGTCCTGGATGTGGCAGCCACTCCACCTCTTATTTCATGCTTTCTTCTCTGTCTTCAGCAGTTAATATATTTCTCTTTTTTGATTTTTTTATGACTTTTATTTGAAATGTTGTTTTTTTTATTTTTAGTTGGAGTACATGTGCAGGACACGCAGGTTTGTTACACAGGTAACCGTGTGCCATGGTGGTTTGCCGCACCTATCAACCCATCACCTAGGTATTAAGCCCCGCATGCATTAGCTATTTCTCCTAATGCTCTCCCCTCCCACCCCACCCCCTGACAGGTCCCAGTATGTGTTGTTCCCCTCCCTGTATCCATGTGTTCTTTTTGTTCAGCTCCCACTTATAAGTGAGAACATGCAGTGTTTGGTTTTTGGTTCCTGCATTAGCTTGCTGGGGATAATGGCTTCCAGCTCCATCCATGTCCCTGCAAAGAACACAATCTCATTCCTTTTTATTGCTGCATAGTATTCCATGGTGTGTATATGCCACATTTTCTTTATATAGTCTACCGTTAGTGGTCATTTGGGTTGATTCCACGTCTTTGCTATTGTGAATAGTGCTGCAATGAACATACTCATGCGTGTGTCTTTATAATAGAATGATTTATATTCCTTTGGGTATATACCCAGTAATGAGATTGCTGGATAAAATGGTTATTTCTGATTCTAGGTCTTGGAAGAATCACCACCCCGTCTTAATAATTTTCTATAAGATGAAAAGGACTGCAATGCCTCCAGTGATGCAAAATTTATGACTAAAGAAGCAATAGAGTTACGTGGCTAATTGGTTACATATGGCTGATGGGGACAGGGCTGCAACTTCAGGAAGTGAGGCTTCTGGGGGTGTCTCTGGAATCTGGTCCTGCTTGGGTCTTACAGGCTGAATTTCTGCATGACAAGCATGAGAATGTAAACACACACCCCCAAGACCCATATTCACACACTCACATTCCCACACCCAAACACACTCACACAGTCTTTCACACACACGTGCAGGTAATGTTGTTTTGGAAAGTAATATCTTAAAGTACAATGGTTTCAAAGAACTCAGGATCTGGGGACCTCCCTGGGGCACCTACTTGCTCTCTTCTTTTGGCCACTCCGGTGGGTCTAGCTCCATACATGGCACATAACAGGAGTGCGGGAGCAGCAATGAGCCCAGAGCTTCATCTTTATGGTTCTGTGAATATGAGGGATGCATGCCACATTGGAGAGCCTTCGCTTTAAAAAAAAAATAAGAGGAAGAAAATGTGGGCTTAACTCAAAGGGCTCCTTTGGTGCTAAAGATTACCATGCAACAATAGAGTGAGATGTGTCAGAAGCTGCCCCTTTCTCATCTGCACTGGATACGTCCCTGCATGCTGGGTTATTGTGCATGAGGAATGACCCAGCCAATGGGAAGCCTATGGGTGGCTTATGCATGTTGTGATAAAATGTAAATGCAATAGAAAGGTCACGGGCAGAGTGATCATTACCACTGTGGAACTCTGACCAATTTGCCATTCAAGAGCATCATCGATGACTCAAGCTGCTCATGGGGCCCTGAAATACACACACTCGGGGGCACACCCACAGCCAATGGGCATTGTGGCTGCCAGTGTCTCTCGGTATGTGTCAGCGCCTGCAGACGCTCCTTCTCTGGCATTTAAGGAGAGCAAAGTAGAGGGGGAGGAGCACCTCGCTGTTTGGCCCATAATCATCTCTCTTGTAAAGAGCTTCACACGGCTGAGCCAAGCTCCCCTAGAGGGCTCCCAGCCCTAGCACTGGAGCTGAGGCTGTGCGCGGGGGCAGGGCACTGTCACCTGTGCCCTATTACGGAAGGAAGCCATGCCTGCATCACGTTAGACAGAATAGTGGCACGGCGCCCCTTGTCCCGTGTAGCTGTGTGGACCTAGCTCACTATAAAAAAGCACCTAACCGAGGCTAGCCCAGGACCGTCACTCTCAGCCTGTATCCCTGAAGACCTTGAGCATCAGTGCACTGAGAAGGCCCGGGTGCTGCCCAAACCCCCATCTCTACTCCTTTATCTCCTCAATGTCAATCATTTCCTGCCCCAATGACCTCTGCTGCCTTTCCCCATATGCAAGTCCTAGAGCAATGCAATAAGGCATTTGCTCCTTCAATGAACAGACTTTCACTGCACACCTACTTTGTGCAGTTCTCTCTAATGATGCTCATCAAGTCTCAGTTCATTGCTCAGTGCTCTGGCATGGGACAGGACAAACAGGTAGAAGGATCATTAGGTGATGCCCTCCTTCCTCCCCAAGGAGGAAACACTAAGACTCTTAAAGCGATGTTTCAAAGGACCCTGGCATCCCTAGAAATGACAATGTCAGCTGGTGGTGACTGGTGCAATAAGGAAAGCTTCTTGGAAGAGCTGGCAATCCGGCTGAGTGTTAAAAGACGGGTGGAAGTTTGACAAGTCGAGAATGCAGAGGATATTCCAGAGAGAGGGAACAAAAAGTTTGTAGGCACTGAGCTACTTCCAGGATGGCCCAGGGTCATTGCATGGTACAGGGTATAGGGAGAGAGAGCCAGGAGCAGCAGGAAAGGCAACCCAGGGCTCAAGTCCTCCTTACACCTGGTTACCAGATTCCCCAGGAACCTCCCTCCCCATCTCCTTCTCTAGAACAGCACGAGGATCCTACAATTGTCTGTTCATTTATTTATTGGACATTCCTTCAAGATGTTCATCCAATAAATATCTATCAAGTACCTACTATGTGCCAGACACTGAATACACCCTGGCATCATTACAGAGGCTGCTGGTAGTACAGGCAGGAAACAAAATTATCATTGCAACTAAATCCTGATGCGTTTGACTACCCTTACAAAGATAAGGTCTACCACTCATCATTGAAACCATCCTCTACAAAGGCTGGCCTCCTTCCCCAGCCTCTATTGGAGTCTCTTGCTGTGACATTCCCTGTGCTGTGTCTTTCTTCTCTGAGACACAGCCTTCCTGCTTTGTCACAACCCCAAACACTGCCTGACACTGAATTCCAGCCTGACTGTATGTTTAGAACCAAAAGGATGTTTTTTTCAGTCAGAGAACCCCATAAAGAACACCTGGGCTGAGACTGAGTTGGTAAACTGGTCCCAAGTTCTGTCTTGGCTGTGAAGCCTTGGACAAATCCCTTCTGCCCCATGGGCCTAAGTTTCCTGTCTATAAGAGGTTCTATTTGCCTGTTATCTCTCCAGCAGATGATTCTATGATTCTGTAGACAACTTTCTCTCCATTTGAAATGCCAGCATGCCTGCTTGTGTGTTCAGAGGTTGACTTAGCCTCTTTCCAGACCTCCTTCCCCATCTCCTTTCCTAGAACAGCACAAGGATCCTACCATGGTCTGTTTATTCATTTATTCGGCAAATATTTACTAAAGGATGACTTAGTACCAGACACCGCTGCAAGCTCAGAGGCACCGCAGGCGCACAAGACTTCCTTTTCTTCATGCACCTTAGACTCTCCTTTGCCCTGGCATGAAGGCTTCACTTGTGGTGTCTCACGCAGCTCAGCCTACACCTCATAGCCAACATCTCACTGCATTCTTACATCTTCCTATGAGGAGGCATCACAAATGGCTAAGCCCAGTGAAGTAAGGGACTATGTGAAGGGTAGACAGTTTACTCAATACCCCAATACCACAGTTAACAGTGAAGCCAAGACCTGGGTCTCCTGGCTGTTAGCCTAACTCACAGTTAGGCTTTTGGCCATAATGTGTAATCTTAGGAATATTCACAAAGCCCAATTTGATGTGCTTTATAGAGAACTGCTAAGTGGGCTTCTCCTTTTTTTTTTTTTTTTTAAAGATGAAGTCTCACTCTGTTGCCTAAGCTGGAGTGCAGTGGTCAGTGGTATGATCTTGGTTGACTGTCACCTCCGCCTACCAGGTTCAGGTGATTCTCCATCCTTAGCCTCCCAGGCAGTTGGGGTTACAGGTGCTGCCACCACGCCTGGCTAATTTTTGTATTTTTAGTAGAGACGGAGTTTCACCATGTTGGCCAGGCTGGTCTTGAACTCCTGACCTCAAGTGATCTGGCTGCCTTGGCCTCTCAAAGTGCTGTGATTACAGCTGCTTCTTTTGAGTTCTGAAATACCCCCCAAAAGGCCCTAGATGTTAATTTTGGGCAATGTCCTTGGGCGCTGTTCCTGTGCCATGAAGATGGAAGGAAGGAGGGAGGACAGGATGGGGCACCCATATAGCTGAACCAGTACTAGAAACTGAGCCCAAAGTCCACGTGAACTGGGTCAGATGCATCACCACTGCCTGCACATAGGAAGTCCAGTTAAACCCACTGTCACCCCTTCCAGACAGCCAATTAATCCCAGCCTCACGGGGTGCCTTCAAAATGCAAGTTGTAAAAGGAAGGACAGAGTGAGGTTAAAGCAAGACACCCGCAACTGTGCAAGGAGCCCAGTGCTTCTGGGAGCAGCTATTCCCATAGTGCACAGTGTCCACATGTCGGGACACTGACCTTTGCTGTAATGACCCAGTCATAGCGGCTCATCCTGGGGGTCTACGTTCCCCCTTCCTCATCTCTGTCTGCCTCATCTGTCTGTGCAGATTTCCAAGCCAATTCTGTTCTCATCTCAGAATCAGGTATTCAGGTTTCTCTAAGCAATGTTTCTATATGCGACTGATTACTCATGTGTTCTGAACCATTTTTCAAGGAAGTTTTATTATTATTTTAGTAAAATAGTTGAATGAGAGGGATGGGAGAACAGGGGTAGGGTGAGAAGAAAGGCTAGGTTGCTATGAATATTTTAACTATTGTTGCTATTTTAATAGTCACCCTCTGCCTTGGATCTGTGCAGCCATTGCTCTCTTTGTGCTTCTCGGGAGAGTTGCAAACACTCCAGGTACGAGGAGCATCCTAGAAAACTTGAGCTCCACCCATAATAGAGATTCTTAACACACCATATCTGCCTGATGCTCAGGCGCCTGCAGGAACCTCTTATCCAAAACCTGGCACTGAGTAACAGCCTCTAAGTTGAACGTAAGAGATATCATAATACAATTTTTTCCCAAAGAACCCAAGACTTCGATGACCAAACGTGGCCAAACTTTGATCTACTTCTAAAGCACAGAGATGGTTCCAAAGAAATCTCAGACCCACAACAAATGCCGCGAGTGATATGGGAGACTGAATTTCTACTACCTGGATGCTCTAAAAGGTTCCAAATTACGGATCTGTTTTTCTTCTTTCTCTTGGTCTATGTGTCTATGAAATGAGCCTTTTAATCCAGCAAAGCTTGTCACATTTTCAATTTCTGCACTAAGTAAAACAACAAAAAGTAAATTAGTGTTGCATATGTAATGGACATAAGAAAAAAAGTCTGAAGGAAATTCTATTCAGCCTACTGCCTGGTTACCTCGTTCTCTGCATGGGCATGCCTGTTTCTAAAGCAAAGCCTTACATTTTCTCTAACAAAGGTTTGACGTTCCCTAAAATGTCAGCTAAAGTTGCCAATAAATATGGCTGGTGACTGGGCAGCGGAGGAAGGTTTAGTTACACACGTTTTCATTAGCACACTTACGGAAGAAAAAAAAAATATGTTAGTACTTAAAAAAACCAAAGTCATGACAGCTGCCCAGAACTATGAGCACTGAGGGATGGGCACCAAAAAAAAAAAAAAAAAAAAAAAAAAAAAAAAAAAAAAAAAAAAAAAAGTGAGTAATATTGCAAGAGAGATATTTAAGGAAAGCAATGATTGAACTTTAAAAAAATACTGCAGACTCAAAATGCTGGCGGCAGACTGACTGCTATTTTAACCAAGCTGCTGATTTCTGAGAGGTCTTCGGCTTTCACATATTTGTGTCTTGCAAATGTTGGGCATTATGGCGTTGCGGTAGGTATGGCTGACTTTGAAATTCAAGCTCAGGGCATCTGCGGTCCGTGAACCTGGTCCTGATAGGGCTCGCTAGTCAGAAGCAAAACTGGCTAGTTATGAAACTACCATAGTATATGCTTTATCTCCACCGCATTTAAAGGATTTACCTATCTATCCCGCTGCAGACCCACTCATTGAGTAAGAGCCAACAGCATATGATTGTGTTAATTAATCTGCTATTGTGAGTACAGGAACAGCTGCAGTGGTCTCGTGGATACGTTGTCAAAAGAAAACAATGTAATGTTAAGCCTCTGACTGCATATTCTGTTACAAAGAAGGTTTATGAGAAGTTAAATTCATAAATCACAGATCATTTTTATAATAATAATAAATAATATCTGACCTTTCAAAGGAAGGTTTGAGTGTTCTTAATTTCGGCTTGAAAAATGTTCTGATATATGATACCTCAGCTTTAACCCAATTCTTTGTTTTGAAAACAAACATTCCCCAGAAATGATGGGAAGGGGGAAGGAGCTATAGAAATGACCTCTGACTGTACAAGATACATGCCATTGTAGTGCTAACAAAGATCAGAGCCCAAAATATCAAGTTAAAAGAAAAACTTGTTGGCATGCGTCCAATGTCTCATATAATAAAAACGCAATTTCTAATACTATGCAGAAATGGAGAGAAAGGGGACATTCATTATGGGAAACACACATATTATTTACATGGGCTTTATCTTTCTTTATGCAGATAAGGCACAGAGAGCACTTTCTGTCTAATTAATATTCCTTGTCCCTTCATGATCCGACCTGCCCACTCCCACCCTCACCCAAAATACAACCCACATTCTGTGCCCATGGCCTACGTACCTATATCCAGTTAGCCTGGCAAAGGAAGAGAGACTTAGACAAAGGAAAATAAAACCCTATGTTCTGGTACTTAATCCAGAGCCATAAACTGTAGCAAAAGTCAGGGAGAAAAACACAAGACTGATCAAGGAATATAAAGTTGAACTATGGCTACCGGGATTTTATCAGGAGTAACGTCTTGTATATCTTTGAGTAGCACTTCAAAAAAAAAAAAAGAAGAAGAAAAGAAAAAGAAATCGTCAAGTTCCCCCAAGGGGCTCGCAGAGCGGAGTCCCCAACACATTTGACGCAAGTTGTGGCATCCGGTTAAACTCAAACTGGCTTGGGGGACACAGGAGGCTGAAATTGTGATTTCTGGCACCCATTATTTCGAAAGAATTTTTTTTTTTTAGTGCACGGGCCTCCATGCTATTTAGTTTTCATTCTCCCCCATTTTTAAACGAAAAATCCATGTGAGAGAAAAGACAAAGTGTTTGCCTTAGGCCTGCCGGGAGGGGAGGGCAGGGGACACAGATGAAGTGGGTCTGATCTCTTTGTTCTGGGAGATCGTAACAAAAGGAAGCTATTTTTAGCCATGGATTGGCATTGTATTACTAGGTACGTGTATCGATCCGCTAACTGGAGAGGGACTCTGGAACTCCCCGCCACACTCACTGTGGTGTCATTGGCTGCAGAGGCACTTGCACCCCAGGACGACAAACTTGGAAGAACAATCTTAACCCAGAAAAATTTACTGAATGGGAGACGGAAAGCCTCCTGGCTTATTTTGTTCACCTTGTGCTGTGAAAGGAACACTGTCCCCAGAATTCTTTTCTTTCTGAAAGTCGCTTCTCTTAGATGCCGTTTTAAAGGAGTTTATGGGGAGGAAAATTGTGATGATCCAAAACACCCTGGTCCTTGAGTCAGGATAGGACTTGCCGTTTGTTTTCATGAAGATAGGCAACATCGTCTCTAGTCACATGGACCGAGGTTCTTGGGCAGGCCTTGGGAGACACTGGGACCTTAGTTAAATACTAATTGGATTTTGCATATTCACCCCACTTCCCCACCTCCTAACCTGAGTCCCCGGGTCCCCAGCGCCTGCCCACTCTTGTTCATTGCTAAACCCCCCCAACGGCCCTAAAGACAGTTTTCTCCAACAAGTAGCCAGCCTATTAGTCACTGGGCTGGGGCGCCTGGCAAACAAAGTCTTCATTATAACCAACTTTTATATTTTCCCTTCCAAATCCAAAGTTTTCACTTTAAGATATAAAAGTCCAGCTTTTCTTCAACCAAAATAAAAACTCTTCCGTGGGCAATCCCAAATACTTGACATTTCCCGGTACTGGACCCTAGCAAACAACACCATCATCTTGGGGTGCCCTAGGACATACTTAGGAGAGAGTGCCCTTTGGATAACAATAGGGCCTTATTTCTGCTTACAGGAAGAGTGCGTGGGGGAAGGAAGAAAATGCCCACTGCTGCCAGCACGGAGGTTTCTTTATCTAAGTGGTGAATGCTGTTATCTCTGTGGCAAGGGGGAGCCTACAGTGACCCTATAAAGTCAGTGGTCCATGTTCTGAAACCACTGCCAGATCAGCAAGGGATGTGAGCTGGCCCCTTTCCTCCTGAGACCCCTGTCTTCTCATCTGTAAAATGAAGATCTAAACAAGGATACGCAACCTTCTCCCGGGGATGAAAGGGTCTACAAATTCTAAAATGTTCATTTTGAATATGTATGACTCTTTCGTCCTGATTGAAGAAAACTTGCCTAATCAGGGAGTCATCTCACTATCCTAGGGCTTATCAGGAAAGCATGAACGAAGAGATTATGTGTATTCAACAACAAAACTGTTTCCTGGTCTAACAAGTGGTCAGCTTGGTTTAAAAAAGTTAGCAATGGCTTTTATCCTTTACTAATGGGTGCTTTTCTCTGCAGGTTCACATGAACTTGGATTAAGTTAGAACCTCCAAAACCAAACTCAATTAAAATATGCATTAAGTACCTAGGAGGATCTCAATGGAAACGTGTAGGTCAAAGCACATGCTTGGCCCAGAAGGACTGATACAAGAACAGAGTGTGCACCCTTTGAGAACTTGCAAATCAGGTTGGAGCAATCGATGATCAAGTACCATATTGGAAATTCAAAATTTGTTCCACATCTTTAGCCTCTTCAACCTTTCACATTCTAGTCATCAGAGTATTCCATGTTTGTATTTGTGGTAGAAATCTAGAACATAAAGAAGGGTGAGACACATGGACACAGGGAGGGGAGCACTACACACTGGGGTCTGTTAGGAGGAAATAGGGGAGGGACAGTGGGGGGTGGGGAGCTGGGGAGAGATAGCATGGGGAGAAATGCCAAATATAGGTGATGGGGAGGAAGGCAGCAAATCACACTGCCACGTGTGTACCTATGCAACAATTTTGCATGTTCTTCACATGTACCCCAAGACCTAAAATGCAATAAAATAAATAAATGGGAAAAAAAAAAAAAAGAAAAATGCAATTGCAGAAGCATAAAAAAAAAAAAGTGTGGAAAGAAATAAAAATAACTTCTGTTTCTACTGCCTGAAGATGACTGTCAGTAGAATTTTTATAGACTTCTTTCTAATCAGATTTATTTAAATCTGATTAAAATATGTATTCAAACATAAAACAGAAATTACATACAGGTTTATATTTCATTTTTTCTCAACATAATATTGTGTTTTTTATTATTTTATTTTATTTTATTTTTACTTCCATTTTTAGAGACAGGGTCTTGCTCTGTTGCCTAGGCTGGAGTACAGTGGCACAATCATAGCTCACTATATTCTGGACCTTCTGGGCCGAGGCAATCCTCCCACCTCACCTTCCCTAGCAGCTGGTACTACATGCACGCACCACCAGACCTGGCAATTGTCTTAAAGTTTTTTGTAAAGATGGATTCTTGCTACGTTGCTCAGGCTGGTCTTGAATTCCTAGTCTAAAGCAATCCTTCCTCCTGAACTCCCAAAGTCTTGAGTTTATAAGCCTGAGCACCACACCCCAGCTTGTGAGCATGTTTTGAAACTGTTATTCTTCAATGCATGATTGTAAATGGCTACAATTTTTAAAAAGTCATATATGTCTACAATTTTCTTCTTGTTTCTGTGTTTTGTTTTTGGTTCCCTGCTGAAATGAGTCCCCCTGAGAGAAGAGCCTTGTCCCCTTTGGGTTTGGAAGACTTGCTCACATTTCTTTAGAGCCCCAGGTATCAAAAGTGAGCTTGAGCTGTGGGTTCTCTGCCCCAGCCATTCTACAAGGGGGCTGGCCTTGCAGATACCTTGGGCAGGCCAGTATATAACCTCCTGATTTTCCATGAACTATTTGTCAAGAAACCTCAGTCAGCAGCCCTAGCACTTAAAGACTCTAATGCTTCGGGAACTGGAAGTCATGTATAAAATGAAGAACAATAATAATTCAACATAAGCTGAATTTAAGAGTACTATAAAAGCCATAAGCCAATCTTCAACAAAAAGTAGACATCTTGCTAAAAACCACATTAGCAGCAAACTGAAGCCTTGGCCACTTAGCTCCTCCAAGGGGAGAAGAAAGAGGAGGGGGGCTGTGCATTTGCAACTCAGAGCTCTCTTCCACACAGATGCCTCTAGCCAACCCCTCAACCTGCCCTCTGCCCCTGGCTTGCTTTCCTTTTAGCAAAGGGGGAAGAGTTAATGCCACAAGAAAGTGTCTATGTGATTTGATGCTCGGAAGAGTCTGTTGAGACTCTCAGGTTGTTTTTTTTTTTTTTAAATAAAAAAATAGCTAAATCATTTTCCTTTTTGAATTTTTTAAATGAATAATAAGACTTGCTCCTTGTGAGATGAAAGAAATCACATTTCATATATTAAAGGACTAAGGGAGAAAAAGAAACCACATCTCCAGATTCCAGGGATGGGTCAGGAATTAATTCATGAAGAGTCGCCACAAAGTAGCAGGGTTCAGCAGGCATTTCCCGAAGCCAAGCTTAGGGGAGATTCAGGCTGCAGGTTTCATATCCTGCAGAACACCTTAAAGCGCCATGGACATTGAAAAACCTGGGACTCAAAAAAAAAAAAAAAAAAAAGGAGACACGCAATGTGCCTTCTCACTAGCATTAGAGAGATATATCTGGGTCCAAGACGGGTCTTTCTGTTGGAACACCAGGAGGGTCTAGTGATCGTCACCCCACACTGGGAGGGAAATCTCTAAGTAGATGTCAGATCCCATGAAGAAGAATTGAACAGGGCTCAGGAGAAGACAGATAAGTGATACCACCTAGAAACCTGGGAGCTGCTGTGGCTGCCGGCAGAAGCCCTAAATGAGCTGGGTAATATTTCTGGAGCAAGTTGCATCCTGATATTTTAAGCTGAGAGTTTTATTGCTGCTGAAACCATACAGTTGAAAAGGAAATTGAACAGCCTTCTCTCTAAATCATCTGATTTATAGAAATTGAAATTGATTCATATAATTGGAGACCACTAATTATAGGAGTTGAAGAAGAAAGATTGTATGCCAAAGTTCTAATTGCTGAACTATCAAAGTTAGTCAAGATTTGTTTCAGGGAATGGGGGAAATTGTCATTTTCTATAGAATGCCAGGGAATGTGATCATTATGCTAGTTTACTACTGTCTCTTTGGTCCTCTCTTAAGATTTTTGAAGAACAAAACAGTAAGTGTGACCTTCTTAACATGTACCAGGGGGTTGAGTCTTCCAATTTTTTCTTAAATTTTATGGAAATAATGTCATACGTCATAAAATATATGGACAAAAGAAAAAGAAAGAGGGAGGAAGAGAGGGGGAGAGAGAGAGAGAGAGAAAGAGAGGGAGAGAGACAGAGACAGACTGAGAAGTCATCAGTTTTATGCCTTAAAGCCCCCACAGTAATTATATCAGCATTTCTCCATCCCATTGCTTTACTGTGCAAGGTTTTCACATGACCCGACCCCTGGTCCACATTCAGTTGTATTTCTTCCTTCTGTTGTCGTGCATACTCCTGAAAACCATCGCTGTAAATGACTGCATCATGTCCATCAAGGAGATCAGTCTCCATGGAATGCTCCAATGCCATACATTTAAACACAATTCCCGTTTTAATTTTTGACATTTTAAACGATGTTATAATGAACATTTCCACACAGGTAGCTTTTTCCATA
Organism: Sapajus apella; assembly: GCF_009761245.1. Classification (NCBI taxonomy): domain Eukaryota; kingdom Metazoa; phylum Chordata; class Mammalia; order Primates; family Cebidae; genus Sapajus; species Sapajus apella. The sequence continues at coordinate 9,749,801 of NW_022437008.1, forward strand.
CTTTGGATAAATTTCTTAAAATAGATTCTCCGAAGCAGAATTACTGGGTCAATGAGTGGAGCGTGTCATTACTCCTGATAGGTACTGACACATTGTCTTCTACAGATGTTTCAACCACTTAGAGTGCCACCAGCATTGTTGGAAGTCCTGGCTCCCTGTATCCATGGCAGCCAGAAGCTTCCATTTTTAATATTTGTCATCATTCAATAGACCGAAAACAGCAACTGATTCTTTATTTAAGTCTGTAATTTTTAAATACTGGAGCAGATGACCTGTATACCTTCTACTTAGTAGTTTTATTTACTCCTTAGGTGAATTATCAGCATTTGCCCTTTATCTGAGCCAAGGAAATATTTGTGGAGTACTAGGACCAAGTCCAAGTAGACCAAACACAGATGAGTAAGTGTAGAAAATACATGTAAGAAGTCAAGAAATAACAGATGCTGGCAAGGCTGTGGAGAAATAGGAACACTTTTACACTGTTGGTGGGAATGTAAATTAGTTCAACCACTGAGGAATTCAATGTGGCGATTCCTCAAAGACCTAGAACCAGAAGTTCCATTTGACCTAGCAATTCCATTACTGGGTATATACCCAAGGGAATATAAATAATTCTATTTTAAAGATATATCTCCATGTATGTTCATTGCAGCACTGTTCACAATAGCAAAGACATGCAATCAACCTAAATGCCCATCAGTGATAGACTGGATAAAGAAAATGTGGTACGCAGACACCATGGAATACTATGCAGCCATGAAAAGGAATGAGAGCATGTCCTTTGCAAGAACGTGGATGGAGCTGGATGCCATTATCCTTAACAAACTAACGCAGGAACAGAAAACCAAACACCACATGTTCCCACTTATAAGTGAGAGCTGAACAATGAGAACACATGGACACAGGGAGGGGAACAACACATACTGGGGCCTGTCAGTGGGGAGGTTGGGAGGGAGAGCATCAGGATAAATAGCTAATGCATGCTGGGCTTAATACCTGGGTGATGGGTTGATGGGTACGGCAAAAATCATGGCACATGTTTACCTATGTAACAAACCTGCACATCCTGTACACGTATCCTGGAACTTAAATAAAATTTAAGAAAAGAAAGAAAATCCATGTGTCACAGGCAGACTGAGGACCCTCTCCCTTTCCTGATGGGTAATAGTGACTCCAGCCCCCACCTAATGAAACACACCTTTACTGGGGTTGGAGCAGCCTCCACAGCCCCTCTAAGCCCATGTTCCCTTGCCATGGGTTTTCCAGGTTGGAGAAATGATAAAAGGAAGCTTTGAACATCTTTCTCTGAAATCTGCTTTTTTTTTTTTTGCTAATCAAGTATATCAAATTAAGAGGAAAAACCTGAGAAAATGACATTCATTTGAAACAATTAAAAAGCCAACAATAGTTTGATTTTCTACTCTACAAAGCTTATAGCACTTTACAAACACAGCAATTAATCCTTATGACAAAGAAAAGATGTTGTCCCCAGCCCCCCTCTGCCAGCTTCCTGAGTCCCAGAAAACTTAAGAGCCCTCACACGAGGTTCCACAATCTTTCCTAGAAAGACCAAGAGAAGACTGAAATAAGAAGAAGAAGAAAAAAGAAAGTGTGCACTACTTGCTCAAGGAAATGAAACAAGAAGCTCATGAGTCCTGCACAGCACAGAGAAAGAATAAGGATGGGGAGAAACCTTTACTTGATGTATTAAAGAATCAGGCTAGGCGCCGTGGCTCATGCCTGTAATACCAACACTCTGGAAGGCCAAGGTGGGCAGATCACGAGGTCAGGAGTTCGAGACCGTCTTGGCCAACATAGTGAAACCTCACCTCTACTAAAAAAAAAAAAAA
>NW_022437008.1:9751750-9814516 GCF_009761245.1 Sapajus apella
TTAAAATGAGAGAAAACACCCCACACTGATGATGAATTTGAATTTCTGGGACATTCATTCATTCAACAGAGCATATGGAGTGTGTCCTGGGTAGTCATGCATAGGAGGGAGTGAGAGAGAGAACGCCTGTGACACGACAGGCAGGGTGCACCAGAGACTTGGGGTCAGGGGGATGGCTTCCAAAGGAGTCTTCAAAGGAAGACTCAAGTCAGGGATTCCCAGTAGAGAGAGCTGAACATACAAAAACCCAGAGGAATGAAGGAATACAGGCTGGGGAAACTTGCAGGAGCCAGCCCTCACCCCAGAACCAAGAGTGTGGGGACCAAGAGACACAGCTGCAGAGATGGGCAAGGGCTGGACTCTGAAAGTTCTCATGAAACTGTGGCCTTTTACTGAAGGCCCATGGGTTGCTTTAAACTGGGAAATGACATGATCAAGTAACTCACCCTCTTCCCCAGTTCCCCTTTCAAGAGATATAGGGAAAAAGGTTTGGAGCAAGCTACAGGGAAAGAGACCAGATGGAGGCTGTGTTTAAGAGGGAAACCAATGAAGATCTGAAACATGGAGATTCAGATCTGTGAGCGACAAGGGGACAAATGCAAGAATTGTTTAAGAAGCAGAAAGAGGGGTCTCCAGGGGGCATGGGAGGGAGCTGCCTTGACCATGCCCTGGGTGTTCCAGTCGGTATATAGGTGGGATGGGGTGGGGTGGATGCTATTCACCCAGTCGGGCAGCACAGCAGGGGACACCCATTTGGAAGACTCAGCGTTTTGGACCTGCCGAGTTTAGGTACCAATGGGACACTTGAAGGAAACTTGAGACCTTGGAAAAGATCCCAGCTGGGACTCTGATGTCTTTCCCAGAAGGCAAGGGACCATGTCTCTCGGGAAGGCAGCTGACCTGCCAAGAGGAGCCACCCTGCTCAATGGCCTGGTGTCCTGGGACCACAGTGTACAACAGGTACAACCCAGAGAGGAGAAGAGAGTGTGGGAGGAGCCTGGAGATGCACAGGAGAAAAAGAACTGTCACAGAGGTCACCGGTTCCAATGAGGTGGGCACTGGACCAACACAGAGCACTAAATAGAACCTCACAGAGAGGGCAGGGCTGGAGCCTGGAGGATGAGAGGCAGAATGTGGGCTGCCCCCCTCACCGCCAGGACTTCTGCATCCCGAAGACCAGACCTAACAGAAATGGTGAAGGAGTGGTGTTCCCAGCCTCCTGTCTGCCCAAGGCTGGAAGCATACAGCACAGAGCAATGGGTGGACCCAGAGGAGGAAGCTGTGGAGACACTAACACAAGAAGCTTGCTAAAGTCCCCCAGACAGACGGAGGACATAGAGGGTCAAACACAAAACTCCCAATTCAACCAGCTGGGAGGCTGGACAAGGGACGGGTAGAACCTTTTGCTCCCTGATCGATCATTAGACCTTTGAGCCGGCTGGAAAGCAAGGCATCAGACCTAATGGGGAGGAAAATACATCATTACTGTTGTTTTCATTCATCTGACAAGACCTTGACCTATCTTGATGATAACTTCATTTTCCAGACCATAGAGAATATAATGAAGGAATATTTTTAAAACTCTAGATTTCGTTCTAACTAATGAGGAAGAATTAGTTAAAGCAGAATTTTAAAAAAAAAAGCAAGAAGCTTGGACAACTACATTATCTTGTCTTAGAGTTCTCAAAAACCTGGGAGTGTGAGGCTGGGCAGGACAGGGTCACAGTGATGGGACAGTGGTTAGGAGCACAGAGAAGGAATAAAACAGACCAACTCAAATCCAGACTACGGCACTTCCTGTGTGACACTGGGGAAGTTACTTCACATTTCAAAACCTCAGATCCCCATTTGCATTTGCTCCTACGGGATAAAATCAGTACCTACCTCAAAAAGCTGTTTCAAGAAATAGTACAACCACCATGGAAAACAGTATGGAGATTCCTTAAAGAATGAAAGGTGGATCTACCATTTGACCCAGCAGTCCCACTACTGGGTATCCACCCAAAAGAAAAGATGTCATTATATGAAAAAGACACACACACACACACACACACACATTTATAGCAGCACAATTCACAATTGCAAAGATATGGAATCAACTTAAGTGTCCATTGATCAATGAGTGTATAAAGGAAATGTGGTACCTATGCACCGTGGAATACTACTCAGTCATAAAAAGGAACAAAATATAATAATAATAATAAACTTTCGCAGCAACTTGGATGAAACTGGAGGTCATTATTCTACAGGAAGTAACTCAGGAATGGAAAACCAAATATCGTATATTGTCAATTATAAGTGGGAGCTAAGTGATGAGGATGTAAAGGCATAGGAATGATACGATGGACTTTGGGGAGGCGGGGAGTGTGGGAAGGGGTGAGGGATAAAAGACTACATATTGGATACAGTGTACACTGTTTGATTGATGAGTAGACCAAAATCTCAGAAATCACCGCTAAAGAACTTACCCATGTTACCAAAAACCACCTGTACCTCAAAAACTACTGAAATAAAACATCAAAATAAACGAATCCACAAAAGTTTTAAAAAGAACTCAATTTTCAAAAGTTGTTACAAGGATTAAATCCATTTACTAAGTTAGCACACTGCCCGGCATTTTTTTTAAAACTCAATAAATGTTTGTAATTCATCATGAACCAATATGTATCCTAAATTTTAACACAGCAGGGTTCAAAACTCTTGCAGTAAAGAGAGGTAGGATTCCAGGGCATGAGAAGCTGGCCAAAGCAGATGACCCAGAAAAAGCGGAGGACGCTCTGAAACACATCACAATGTCATCTGTGCAGCCAGAGAGCTCCAGGTGACAGGGAAGAAGGCTGAGACCAGAAAAACCAGTGTGACTCCCCAAAGATATGACATTTGAAAAGAAGATAGTGGGTGTCTAGCACACTCATGCACATATATGTACATACAAGTACACATATACACACACATGCACATATGCATAGATGTGTTAAGTGAATCAATTAATTGATGATTTGAATAAAACATAGAAAGAAGAAGGAACACGTTCTTAACGGAACTTTAGACCTAAGTGATGGGACTTGAAATGATATTTTCTTTAAGGAAAGCCAAAGGAAGAAAAAAATGTATATTATTAAGAGCAGCTAAAAAGTCCTTTTTAAATTTTATTTATGTATTTATTTCCTTTTTGAGACAGGCTCTCACTCTGTTGTCAAGGCTGGAGTGCAGTGGTATGATCTCGGCTCACTGCAACCTCTGCCTCCCGGGTTCAAGCGATTCTCCTGCCTTAGCCTCCCAAATAGCGTGGATTATAGGCGCGTCCACCACACCTGGCTAATTTTTGTATTTTTTGTAGAGATGGGGTTTCACCACGTTGGCACGGCTGGTCTCGAACTCCTAACCTCAGGTGATCACCCCTCCTTGGCCCCCCAAAGTGCTCGGATGACAGGCATGAGCCACCTTGCCCAGCCCAAAAAGCACTTTTTAAATTACTTTATTTATTTATTTTTAAATTTTACTTTAAGTTCCGGAATACGTGTGCAGAACACGCAGGTTTGTTACATAGGCATACATGTGCCTTGGTGGTTTACTGTACCTATCAACCCATCATATAGGTTTTAAGCCACACATGCATTAGGTATTTGTCCTAATGCTCTCCCTCCCCTTGCCCCCACCTCCGGATAGGCCCTGGTGTGTGATGTTCCCCTCCCTGTGTCCATGTGTTCTCCTTGTTCAGCTCCCACTTACGAGTGAGAACATGAGGTGTTTGGTTTTCTGTTCCTGTGTTAGTTTGCTGAGAATGATGATAAAAAGCCCTTTTTAAAAGTTCAATTCAGAGCGAAAAAACAGACTGAGAAAAGAACTATAGCTTGGTGCAAGCAGCAATGACATCACCTTGGGGAAGGAGGACGGGAGAAGGGATTATGCATTCTGTCTGCCCTGCAAGGAGAGGTCCTGGGGAAGGAAGAGAGACCTGTTGACCAACGGGAGCCTGATACAGATGACAAAGAATGTCAGCAAGGCCATGCCTGCTCCACCAGAATCCCCATCGCCACACTCCTGTGAATTCTGCAGCACGGAACCGAGAGAGCTTGGGAATGCAGTACTGAAACCTGCTGCGGTGATATCTGAGGAACTGTGGAGAAAGGGAAAGCCAATTGTCATGGACAATCGATCCCGAGACTGATTTCAGCATGGGTCTTACATTTTCAAAGAAGTAGAGGCCAACCTAGAAAGGAGAACATCAATCCCCAGAGCCCAGCATGGGTTCCCTAGGAACTGGCCCTGAAGGCTGAGGACTGAGGCCTGCGTTAGACATCAGGTATCTGCATCTCAGCAGGCCATTTCAATTTCCATGGGGATAAAAAAGAGAAATGAGAAACCCAAGCAAGGCAAAGAAGTGGATCAGTGGCTGGTTAACCAGCCATACCCAAAGGGTACAGAATCAAGTACTGAGGTCACAAGGAAGGGAGGGACTCCTGCCCCCGGATGTGGCAGGGTGCATGTCCTGAGGCTGCCTTGTGGACTGCTGTGTATCAGTGATGGGGACAAAAACCTAGCAAGCATGAACGGAACAAGTGCAGGTGGCCAGTGCTGGGGAGGTGGGGTGTGCATGAGGTCCCCTGAACGAAGGAATCCCTACCAGCATCCTGACCCACCAGGCCAAGGGTAACACGGGGGTGCAATTAAACAAACAGTCATTGACCTTTTCTACAACTGGTCTGCAGTAGAAATAGCAGCCAACTAGCAATTCCTGTCTCCTTCATGACCTGGGGTGGTTGCTGGAAGCGGTTTCCCAACCAGAGATATTTTCCAGGCTTATGTGATGTCACTGGGGCCACATGACTGAGTTTCAGTCAATGGAATCTGGACCAAGTAAAGATCTGGTACTTCTTAGAGAGTCCCTTGCTTCTTTCTGGTGGTGCTCTTTCTTCCTGACAGCTGGATCTCAATGCCCCGGGTAACCTAGGAAACTGCACATTGACAATGATGAAGCATCCACTGACCTGGTCCCTAAATGAAAGCTGATCCCAACACTGACTGAGCTCTGGGTGAGAAAGGGGAAAGTAAACTGTGGCGTCTTGACGCTGAGATGTGAGATGTTATTTATGAGAGCGGTCGGTGTTACCTTAACTGATATGGGATACACAACCCCAGAGTGGCAATGCCACCTTAATAAGGGTTGGGGTAAGGGCAGGGCTTCACCAGGCTCCTGAGAAAAGACTTGAGGGATTGGCCAGCGATGAGTAATTCAGTGGTGAGGAACTCAACTTTTATTTATTTATTTATTTATTATTTTACTTTAAGGTCTGGGATACATGTGCAGAACATGCAGGTTTGTTACACAGGTATACATGTGCCATGGTGGTTTGCTGCACATATCAACCCGTCATCTAGGTTTTAAGCCCCACATGCGTTAGGTATTTGTCCTAATGCTCTCTCTCCCCTAACCCTCCGACCCCCCAATAGGCTCCGGTGTGTGACGCCCCCCTCCCCGTGTCTAGTGTTCTCATTGTTCAACTCCCACTTATGAGTGAGAACATGCAGCATTTGGTTTTCTGCTCCTGTGTTAGTTTGCTGAGAATGATGGTAAAAAGCCCTTTTAAGAAGTTCAATTCAGAGCCAAAAAACAGACTGAGAAAGGAAGTTTGGTGCAGGAAGCAATGACATCACATTGGGGAAGGAGAACCAGAGAATCAGTGGTCCTCAGGCAGGCAAAAACGGTCTCAGACGTAAGACCCCAAAAGGGAGGGAACCCCTCTGAGCCCACACGGATGATGCGTCGCTGGCCCAGCCAGCAGGTCCTGTCCACTAAGTGCATTGGTTCAGTCAGGCATGGAATAAGTAAGGCAGACAAGGCTCAAGGCTCGAAGTGACACCACATTTTGTCCCTCGGCCTTGGAAGAGTCCGGTTTGACTTACAGGACCCCAAGGAAGCCTGGGACCATTCACATTTCAGGGCAATTCTAAAAAGAGGGAGAGAGAGTGCATTTACTAAGGGCCTGCGATGTACTCTGCTGTTGTTTAGAAAGAAGATAATCATCATTTAATTCTCACAATAGTCATCTAAGGTAAGTTCGATGATTCCCCAGTATACACACGAACATCAGTCTTGGCTGGGGATCCAGCAGTTTATGTGTGCAGAGCTGAGACGCAGGTCATGCCTGACTGAGTCCAAAACCCGTGGGCTTCACTAGGATTCCCCTCATCAGAAAGACTTAATCTGAATGGGCCCCCTCAAGAAGCAGTGAGCAGTCCCCTGCCCCGGACTTGTACAGGTAGAAGCTGGCAAGTCCCTACAGCGATCCTCAAACCCGCCTGGGGCAGAGTTAGATCGTAAGACCCTTCCCACTTTGAAACCTCGGCCTAAGAGCCCACAGGAAGTTTCAATTAAATCAGCCAAAATGACTTCATGGCATATATTTCTTAATATCTGGTTCTCAGGGTCAAGCATAAAACTTTATCCTGGGGGGAAAAAAAAGCCCCACCAAGGATTATCCACGAAACAGCGCTCTCAAATGTGAACTATCAGCAGCCTGACCCACACACGCTGATGCCTGTTCCCGAGCTCCTTCAAGGACGCCTAGGTCTGCAGAACGGTGGGGCTGAAGGGTTGGGCAATGGAAGATCCCACCCCATCCTCAATCATCAGAAGCTGCAAGGTGCTTTTGTAAAAAGAAAAATGAAAAAAGGACCATTTTTCTTCAATACTAGTGAAAGCAGGCAGTCTTTCTATTTCTGTCGAGTAAGAAAACTCTCTTTCCTGACCTGGGTCTTGTATAAGAACAGAGGCTCCTCTGAGATGAAGGAAAGAATCAGGTTTTCTTTTTATTCTAGAAGGTGATAACTACCAAGAAATCTCCACTTCACTTAAGTCCTTTTATTCTTCCGATATGCTCAAGAGTTTGCCATCATTGTGCCCAGCCACTGTCGTCTTCAGCAAAGTGCAGTGAAGAAGATTTCAGTTTCCAGAGGGGACAGACCCGGCCCCGTCAGTGAGAACCCCTGACCCAATGCCCCAGGCAACTTACTGCATTGTCTGAAATGTAGAAGGGACCAACCACTGCTGGAAAACTCTGCTTTCTTCATGCCACAAAGCAGAAACTTCTGCTTAAAGGGAGATTCATTTGAAAGAAAGCTCAAGCATGTTTTTTCATGTCTTGGGAGGTTGCTGTTTCATGAAATGCACGCATGTCACATGACTGCAGAAATTCATTCAACACACTGGGTCCCTCGGTACTAACTGCTGTGTATAAATATCATAAAGAAGGTATATCATTCCTGTATCATGAGCTACCCTAGGAACTGGGCTACCTAAGCGGACAAAGCAGACACCATTCCTGCCCTCATAGAGCTTGCAATCTAGTGGGGGGACGGAGAACACACCAGTACAATGGAAGTAAAACAATACCAGCTAGTTAAATATGTAAGGGTGAGGTCATGGTTCCGATGGAGAGAATGGGGTCATGACCCAGATGAGCTTTGACATTGGATGGGTGGTCAGGGAAAAGTAAAGAAAAGTGGAACTTAACAGAGAAAATATAGGCTGGTTACCGTGGCTCATGCCTGTAATCCCAGCAGTTTAGGAGGCCAAGGCAGGAGGATCATTTGAGTCCAGGAGTTTCAGTACAGCCTGGACAACATCGCAAGACCCCATCTCTATTTAAAAAAAAAAAGAAAAAAGCAAGTATAGGAAGTGCAAAGACCCCAAGACAGACCCACACAGGAGCATTTTGAAAAGTGACAGAAAGAGCGGGAGAATAGTCCCTGGAGTGCAAGAGGCAGACAGGCCCAGTGAGGCCAGGGAAGTTGGCAATCACGCAGGGAGCCGCTAGAGGCTGTAAGCATTCATTCCTCTGCTCTGGGAGGCAGGCTTGAGGAGCCACTAACAGGGGCCCGTTTCAGAAGAGAAACCCAGCTGTCTGTTCCCAGCAGCTCCCCTGCCTCCCAGCCTAAGAGGCAGTGAGCCACAGAGGGGCTCCGTCTCTCTATTTCCTTTTAAAGTCAGGCCAATAGAGGAACCTTAGAAAGGTATTTTATTCATTGTTAAGCAATATTCCTTCACGAGCAATCAATGTTGAACAGTTTGACATTTATTGCTGCCCATCAGAGGCCGATTCTCATCGAATTATATGCAGTGTGTGTCCACAACTCAGTGACATTTCCCTCTTAGCAAATCCATGTGCGCCATTAACAGACAAATTAAATTACCTACAATTGTTTACCTACCTAAAAAAAAAAGACTCCTAAATGGAAGGCCAGCATCCCCTAAATTCCACTTTTCTCATTCCAAATGCCAGGATGTTAATGGCCAGAGTCCACAGATTAACACCACTGCTGGGTAAATGGCTTCATGTAGCTCAGAAACAGTGAATTCAGGGATCCCAGGTGGACCCTGGGAGGTGGGTGAAGACTGGGGCTGCAGAGGGAAGAAGGTGGGAGAAGCCCCAATTCCCAGTCCTAACCCCAAGGAGGAAAAGGATGAAGAATGTCAAGAACTATTCTCTCTCTTACTAACACGTGGAAAAACCGACAGGTGCATTTGTTCTTCAGAGAGCGAGCCCTTGGTAGGCATGTATAATGACCCGGGGAGAGAGAGATGAGGTGACTCCATTCCTGTCTTCACGGGGCTCAAAAATCAGAACAAAGCTACCAACGCACTTCACTCTACAGTGACAAGGTCCTGGGCGAGCTTCGTAGGAGAAAGCAGGTGACCTTAAGTCCCTGGAGGAGCAGGCACCTCCCCACACCTTTAGAAGTGGGCAGGAACTGAACATGGGGAGACAGGGAAGAAAGGGGTACCCCTCACCAAGCGTTCCTGGAGTGGCTGATCCTAAAGCACAGCAGAACCAGTGCCCGGGGCCATGTCTGGGGCCCGTGTGGGGTTGGATTTGGCTAGAGTCCAGAAACGGCATGGAGAAGGGGCTGGGGAGCCCAGTGGGCTGTGGCTGTACCCCATCTCTTCATGTCTACCCAAGAGACTGCTCTCCTGCCTGCTTTGAGACACAGATAAGATGCCTACCGTGACACTGACTATGGCAGCAATGGGAAGAAAGCAGGGCAGCGGGGGGGAATAACTTAAATTCCCACCAATTGGGGAATGGCTAAAAAATATATAAAATACCAGGGCATATCTATTTTATGGCCCATTATACTTCTTGTTGTGGTTTTTCATTTTTTTGCTAGAGATGGGGTCTTGCTATGTTGTCCAGGCTTGTCCTTGAACTCCTGGTCTCAAAAGATCCTCCCCTCTAGGCTTTCCAAAGTGCTGGGATTATAGATGCGAGCCACCATGGCCACTGGTTATGTTACACTGACAGGAACAGGAGTAACAGAAACCTGAGTCAAACCCTGTCTCTACTAAAACTACAAAAAATTAGCCGGGCGTGGTGATGCGTGCTTGTAATCCCAGCTACTTGGGAGGCTGAGGCAGGAGAATCACTTAAACCAGGAAATGAAGGTTGCAGTGAGCTGAGATCATACCACTGCATTCCAGCCTGGGCAACAGAGCAAGACTCCATCTCAAAAATGTCCCCCCTCAAAAAAAAACCATAGCGTTATCTTGAAGCCTCATGGTTGAAAGCAAAAAGCAAGTTGCAGAACTGCAGGCTGGTACTGTTTACGGGTGAGGAAAAGAAAGTAAGGAGGGGGAGGAAGGGAAGGGAGGAAAGAGGGGTGAATGCGCAGCAGGAGGCTGAGAACACTGAGGGACAAGAGGGAAAACGAGGAAAGAGAGAGGTGACAGAGAACACATACGCTCTATCATCTCATATAATTTAATCACTTATTTGAGTTTTAAAACTCAGCCACTGTCCACTGTCTGAATATTTTGATAATGATGACTGATGATGAATCCAGAATCGTGATTAATAAAAAATGATCTGCTCCTGTACTCCCTCTGATTGTAAATATCAACCTTAATTAATAGTAATCAATGTTAGCAGTAAGAGGAAATCCAAACTGCCTTAATGTACCACTTCAGGGGCCTTGTGTAATATCCTCCCTTGGCAACACGTTGGAGCTTTCACCCCATGACAGAGTGATGGGGAGGGGCGGGGGAGTTCACACAGGACCCGGCCATGCCGCTGTCTGGGACCCAGGAGCTCCAGAAATGTCTGCTGGCAGAGTAGGGGAGAAGTGTGGCTGTCTGAAGGATAGGAAAACATAAGGAACTGAGACCCAGATGACAATGTGGAGCTCTACACAGTGCTGGCCCTAGACTGTGTAGAATGCAGGGTTCCTAGCACATTCCCAACCAGAGAGCGTCACTGTCCCCTAAACACACCTGGCTCACTTAGGTGCTTCACCTTTGTCTCTGCCATGCCTTCTTTCCCATATGCCTCCCTCTTCCTCTTTCGTCTAAAAATTGACAGACATCACAAAAGTCTCACTTCCTCCATTCATGTGGGAACAAAATTCACTGAGCAGCTACTATGTGCCAGGCACATCATCTCATCCTAACAGCCTGACAAACGAGAAACTGGTGTTTGACCATTTTACAGACAGCATATTTGAGGTTCAGAAAGTATCATGCCGGAGGCCACACAAGCTGGTGCTTGGTGGAACTGAGAATCTGGACCCCGGTCTGTTTGATTTCACAAACACTTCTCTTTGCTAGAACAGGAAGGTAAGCACCATCAAGGACAGATGGGTCAGAAGGACAGGGGGTTAATTTTCCAGGGAGGGACACATATAGACAGGGATGGGCAGGACCTCTCCTCTGAGCAGATGGCACTTGAGCTGTGACTCAATGGACATTTAGTAGGTGGGTAATAACTTCAGGATACATTGTAGCACCTCCATGGATACCAGGGAACAAATGGCATGTGCAAAGGCCTGGAGGCATGTGTGAGGATGGCTGCCAGCCTGTCCAAGTTCAATGACGCAGACATGCAACAAGTTTGTGACACAGATTTGTTACTTACAGATAGGCAGCAAGGGGGACAGAAGCCTAGGTTTTGTAGCAAGTGGGTCCCCTAAGGGGCAAGAAAGCTTCGTGGGGTGGATGTAGTCTTGTCCGTGTGAGCCACTTGCACTGCAAATGAGGGTCCTGGAAAAGCAGCACCCAGGGTTGCATACCCTGGGGCCATGTGACATGCTGAGCTAAAACACCAAAGGATATCTAATTTCTAGGGGGAGATGGAATCATAGTCCAGGGCGTTCTGGCCAGCTCCCCATTATCTCAAGATGTTACATGCCCAGAACATTCTAACCCTATTATTATTATTTTGAGATGGAGTCTCACTCTGTCACCCAGGCTGGAGTGCAGTGGCGTGATCTTGGCTCATTGCAACCTCCACCTCCCAGGTTCAAACAATTCTTCTGGCTCAGCCTTCCAAGTAGCTGGGACTGGGACTATAGGTGTGTGCCACCAGGCCCAGCTAATTCTTTTTGGTATTCTTAGTAGAGATCACATTATCCCATGTTGGCCTGGCTGGTCTCAAACTCCTGGCCAGCTCAGGTGATCTGCCCACCTCGGACTCCCAAGGTGCTGGGATTACAGGTGTGAGCCACCGCACCCGGCCTCCGCCCTTATTCTTAAGAACTACAAATGCAAAAGGAGGCAGAATCAGATCGGTCCAAGGCCACCTTGGGGCACTTCCTTGCAGCACTGGACAACATGGGCCGTTCCAGAAACTGCAGGTAGGCCCATACAGCTGACACGCTGTCCTTTGAAGCAAGAGTTAAGAGTCTGACAGGCCAAGAGCAGGAGAAAGATATATGCGTGATGATTTCATATTAGTCAAGTAGAAAGTGAAAGGTGTGGGCTGCAATTGTCCATTCGATCATATCGGTAGAGAAAAGGATGAATTTCTTCAAGTCATCTGTGCCTCAAGGTGCATTTATCCATCACTACACTGGGTGACTCAGTTTTCACACAAGAGACTCCTCCATCACATGTAAATCAACCATTTATTAATTTTTGCAACAAGTATTCAACTTCATTACTCACTTTCGAGATCGCACATGTTTACATAATCTTTCTCTGGCTACAGGAGTCTCACGGCAATATCCCCAGGCAGCCGTCGCAGTGAGATACCGGGCGACGTTAGTGACGGCAATGTTACAAGCCTACAAAGCAATGTAATTACACAGATCCGACCTGCCGCCACTCTTCCGCAGGTACTCCTGGAATGCAATGTCAAAATCTGCATGCAAGATGCTGACCAATAATGTACATTTTAACTTACCAAGGCAAATAAAACTCCATGCCATATGGCTGATTAGAAATACTCTCTCCTTCTCTAAACAGCTGGGTAAGTAACAGCAAGGAGGAGCCGGCTGGCAGCTGTACCCTCTCCTCCCTGCACTGGCGCTGCCGTAAGGAGTCTGTGCTTCCACAGGTATGCACCTGAGACCAGGTAGTGAGATGCCCTCCCCTTCTAACAAGAGAGGTGCAGAGTAGGGGGCTGTCGAGGCCAGGTGTCCCCTTCCAATGAAGCTCCCTGGTTTGTCCAACATAAAGGCTCATTTGGCATTTTGTAAATAAGCTATTCTAAGGAGTTCCAGAAAAAAAAAAAAAGTGCTGTTTTGAGCACTGAGAAAAAGAAGAAAATCCAAAAAAAAACTTTTTTTAAATGAAAGCAGCAATTTTAAAAAATTATATTTACTGCTATTTGTTACTAACCACTGCTTCCTGCGTATACCTGACCATTCTCTCTCTATCCAGTCCTCGGGTCAAGTTTGTCATGTTCCCAGGCAGGTGCCTCAGCAGGACCTCTGCAGACACCTGTGATGCTCATGACATCCTCTGCTCATGGTACCATTTTACCCACCCCGCTGTGGGTACCTTGGACACTCCCTGGCCATCTGTCCCGCTCCAACTGTCCAGGGATCAAGGACAGCTGGTACAGGCCTTCGCTTTCCATGCACAAAGAGCTCTAGGGGCATCTGGACGATCTAACAATTTCCCTGCAAACAGGACCAGCCTCAAGGGACTGTGACCTGTGCACATCACCCGGGACCCCCGGCCTAAAAGCACCCTGAGTTTGGTTTAATGTTCTATTTCTGCCTTGAAATTCTTCGTGACTGAACGGCAGGCCCCACATTTGCATTTTGCACCGAGCCCTATAAATTATTAAGCTTCTCCTTCATGTTAACTTTCTTTAAGACAGCTACGGCTTTCCTGTGGAGAAACCCAACATACACTACCTCAACCAGGTGACCAAGGTCAACGTCATCAGTGATAAGCTAGGTGAATATGACACAATGGTGTCTGACACCGTGTGATGAGAATGTCCTTTATCTCCCTGGCCTTCCTCACAAGCTCCAAGTTCCTCCCATAACTCCAGTCCAACCATGAGAAGAACATTTGATAAACAGTATAGGCCAAGCATGGAGGCATACACCCGTAATCCCAGCACTTTGGAAGGATGAGATGGGAAGATTGCTTGAGCCCAGGAGTTTGAGATCAGCCTGGGCAACATAGCGAGACCCCATCTCTATAAAAAAAACATACAGTCTACAAAATACCTGTCCAGAGCTCCTGAAAGGCTGTCCTGAGGTCATCTAAAACAAGGAAAGTCTAAGAAACTATCACAGAAGGTTGTCCAGAAGTGGAGGAGGTGGCGGGCTCGGGGGCATGTGGCTACTCCGTGTACTTTCCACTCAATTTTTCTGTCAATCTAAAACTTCTCTTAAAAAAGCAAAGTTTATTAATTAAAAAAGAAAATTAAATGTAATGTGGTATCGTGGATGTGATCCTAGGCCAAAGGACATTCGGCAAAAGCTAAGAAAATCTGAATAAAGTGTAAGATTTGGTTAATAATAACGTATCAATATTGCTTCATGTCCTGTGGCTGAAGTACCACAGTGATATTAACAACAGGGGAAGCTGAGTGTGGAGTATAAGATTTGGACGCTTCTTGCAACTTTCCTGCAAATCTAACACTATTCAAAAGTTAAAAATGTATTCTCAGCCTCCCTTCCCAAAAAAGGATGTAGCTAAAGAAACTATAGTTCCAACAGGCCAGAAGTCATAGGAAAGGCGGCAGACAGAAAGCCTCCCGCTCCCCCCGGAATCTCACTGCCCCCTCCCCAAACCCCTCACTCAGGACCCACCTGGAAGAGGCTGATCGCAGCAGCTTGAAGCGGCCACACGCTCTGGAATGAACTCTAACACATACACTTTGTTTTTTGGTTACATCTCTCCCCCTGGAGACCACCGGTGCGGCTGAATTCTCTGGCTTCCTTGCCATCGGCTAAATATTGTGTTTCTAGCAGTGAATAGCACGTGGGGAAGGCATGGGGGTGGGCTGGGGATGCTCTGTGTAAAGCTGACTTCACTCTATCCCCTCTGCAACCTGCACTGAGATTCCAAGGCAGGCATCATCCACCTCTGGCGTCCCTGGCTGGCTCTGAAGTGCCTTCTCCTATCACACTCATGATGGACATAAGCAGGTAGGCAGTGGGAGCTGTGAGCCAGGCTGAGCATCCTCAGAGGAGCAGGGTGCCCAGGTGTGGAATGCCCAGGTGTGGAGTGGGTACACCTGTGTACGGCTGCATTCCATTAAGAACTACCAAACACCCTTTGAGGGGTGTGCCTCTATCAGTCAAGGGTTGTTGGGTACCCCAGAATTAGAAGAGGGTTCCAGGTATATTGGCTTATAATGCTCCACCAGTGAGGAGAAAAGATTTTTCCTGGAATGCAATGGGCAAGCAGAGGTCTGAGGAAGCCTGCAGCAGGCCGGGGACCCTCTCATGTTCCTTTCCTTTATGTCTATATTTGGAGACCTGGCTTGGCCAACAGCACGGTGTTGCAGGGGACATCCCACTATAGGGAGTGGGTCTGCAGCAGCCCCCCAGGGCCCTGTGTCATAGGTATCTGGGTCTTCCGGGCGCCAGGAAAGGGAGAAAGCCCCAGGAGGCCTGGAGGGCCCCCCTTTATCTGGTCAGTGTGAGAATTCTCATACCTCTTGGCATTCTCAGGCAGGAGCGGGATGAGGACACTCCTGCCTGGAAGACCCCTCTGCACCTGCACCCCCAAAGCCAAAGCTCCTTGCGCCTCTTCTTCTTCCCTGTTGATCTCAGCGTCCACACCTGTCTCTGGCTAGGTGTCAGTGGGCACTGGTGCCCAGCCCCTCCCAAGCTCTGCTCTACTCTGCACTCATGACATTTGCTGCTTCTGTCCAGCACACCAGTTTCCCCACAACCATCTCTCCATCCGTCTCTGCTGACCCGTGCCTTCCCAGCTCTCCCAGCCTCCATCAAGAACCCACAGCCCTCGGGGACCCCTGCAGAGTCCACACTGCCAAGGGATATCTGAACAAGTCGGGGCTTGAGGCTTGTGCTCCCAGCTTTGTGCAGACGCCTCATCCCAGGTCCCAGGTTATGAACTGGGAGAGTGGCAGGGGAGATGTGCTTGGCCAGCACCTGCTGTGTGCCTGACGTGGGACAGAGGACCCCATGCAGCCAGCAGCTATGACACTTTGCCAGCCCGCCAGTCCCACTGAAGCTTGGTGTCCAAGCTGGGACCTTCTCCTTCCGCATTCCATCCTCATGACCTGCCCCTCTGAGACATCGAAGTGAATCACAGCATCTTCCCAGCCCCAAGCCTTACCGCCACATCCTCCTCTTTGTCCTAGTCTCAGCATTAACCTAGTCGGGCCTGGGGAGTCAGACAGAGATTCTATTTCTAAAAGGCACAGGGAGAGGTCCGAACTTCCAATAAAACACACTGGGCTGGGCGCGGTGGCTCATGCCTGTAATCCCAGCACTTTGGGAGGCCGACGCGGGTATCACCTGGGGTTGGGAGTTAGAGATCAGCCCGACCAACATGGAGAAGCCCCATCTCTGCTTTAAAAAAAAAAAATACAAAATTAGCTGGGCATGGTGGCGCATGCCTGTAATCCCAGCGACTCAGGAGGCTAAGGCAGGAGAATCGCTTGAACCTGGGCAGTGGAGGTTGCAGCAAGCTGAGATTCCGCCATTGCATGCACTCCAGCCTGGGTAACAAGAGCAAAACTCCATCTCAAAAAATCAAATCAAAACAAAACAAAAAACCCACAGGAGTTGTTTTCTGGAATTTCAGTTTCCTACAGAAACCATGCAACATTTCTTGTCGTGGGCGGTGATACATTTTTCGCGGGGCGCTGGTGCCCATTTGTGCTCACTCACTCCCAGCATGAACTCCAGGCACTGGGAGCCACACCCTCCCCTTCCCTCACCTCCTGTCCAGATGGCAGAGCACTGGGCTCACACAGGCCAGTGTACAGCCAGGGCTGTGAGCACAGCTCGCTTTGTAGGGTTAGGAGAGGGAGCTACGACAGGGTGCCCCTGCTCCAGCTGCTGTGGAAAGGGCTGTGGCCCCCTCAGGGTACACAGTAGTTTCCCAGTGGCTTAAGGTCTGAGCAGAGGCCCATCCTGATGCCAAAGCCCTCCCTCAGAAATGCTCAGTATCTTGGCCAAGGTCCAGACCCCAAAGCATAGCACATTACTACAGAAAGAGGTCCCACTGGCCTCTGGAAAGCCAGTAGCACAGGATACAATCGATGAATGAATGACCTTCACGGGCTCAAAGCTGTCACTCCTCTCTTGTGCAGGGGAAGGGAGGTAGAGACCCACCCTCCTTGTTGTCATTCATTTATTCAAGTGTGTACTGAAATAGCCAAAAGGACACACCATCGACAGATGACTTGGATAAAGAAAAGTCGGGATATGCATGCAGCAGAATACTACACAGCCTTAAAAAGGAAGGAAATCTGTCACAGGCTGAAACATGAATGAATCGTGAGGATGCCATGCTAAGTGAAATAAGCCAGACATAAAAGGACAATTACTGTGTGATTCCACTTACATGTGGTACTTAGAGTACTCAAATTCATCGAAAGTAGAAGGGTGGTTACCAGAGGCTGAGGGAAGGGAAATGGGGAGTTATAGGGAACGGGCATAGTGGTCAGTTTTGCCAGATGAGAAGGCTTCTGTAGATGGGTGGTACTGATGGCAGCAAAACCATGTGAACATAGCTCATACCACAAATCGTGCTCTTAAAAATGGTTAAAATGGTTAAGGTCTCTTTCTTTCCTTCCTTCCTTCCTTTCTTCTGTCCTTCCTTCCTCCCTCCCTTTATTCCTTCCTTCCTTTCTTCCCTTCCTCCTTCTTTCCTTCCCTCCCTCCCTTCTTCCCTCCCACCTTCCTTCCCTCCATCCTTCCTTCTTTTGCAACAGGGTCTCATTCTGTCACCCAGGCTGCAATGGTGCGATCTCAACTCACTGCAGCCTCTATCTCACGGGTTCAAGCAATCCTCCCACTTCGGCCTCCTGAGCATCTGGAATGCACCATCATACCCAGCTAATCTGTGTTTTGTTTTGTTTTGTTTTTTTCTGTACAGATAGGGGTCTCAGTACATTGCCCCAGCTGGTCTTGAATTATTGGGCTCAAGTGATCCTCCTGCTTCAGCCTCCCAGAGTGCTGGGATTACAGTCCTGAGCCACGGTGCCCCGCCTAAATGGTAAATTCCATGTTATGCATATTTTCTTTTTAGACAGGGTCTCACTGTGTCACCCAGGCTGGAATGCAGTGGCATGATGGTGGCTCACTGCAGCCTCTATCTCCTGGGCTCAAATGATCCTCCCACCTCAGCCTCCTGCCTTCTGGGTAGCTGAGACCATAGGTGTGAACCACCACACCCAGCTAATTAAAAAAAAAAATCTTTATATGTTGGCCAGGCTGGTCTTAAAATCCTGGGCACAAGTGATCCTCCTGCCTTGACCTCCTAAAGCACTAGGATTCCAGGCATGAGCCACACCAAGCCTGTTACATGTATTTTACCATACATTTTTGAAAAGTGTTTATTGAGCCTGTATAATGTACCAGGCACTGTCGTGGGCACTGACGATGTGGCAAGGAACCAACCTTGGTCTCCTGGCACTCACACTGAGGCAAGTCAACAAATAAGAAAGGAAATGAATGAATGAGTGAAGAAGAAAACCAGAAAGAGTGAACAAGATGCCCTCCGAAGGCCTCCAAGATGAAAACCCTACAGAGAAACATCTTCAGGGGGTGACTGGGAGGGACAGTTCCTACTGAGGGCCCTGGAAAGGCCTCCGGGAGGAAGCGGCATTGAGGTGAGGGTGAGATGGAGCCAGCCCCCCGGGATGATCGGTGGGGAGAGCAGGCCTGAGAGGCGGCAGGCAAGGCTGAGGCCACTGCAGGGCTGGCTTTAGGTACTGAGGCTAGAGAGAAGGTGGCAGGGCTCCGGCGGAGTGAGACAGGGAGAGTTAGGTGACAGGCCTTGTCCACTGCAGATTTAACTCCATACGTAATGAACGAGATCAGTCACTGGGGGATTCTAAGCATGGAAGCGGTGTGGTTCCAATGACCACTCCGATGCCTGGGCCGATGTCACTGCTCAGTCACCATCCCCAATGGCCCCAGTTCTCATCAGGCAGTCCCTGTTCTCCAAAGTGCTGCATCCCTCAGGGGTTCCAGCACATTCCATCCAAATTCCCCAAAGAGCCACAGCCATCAAAGGGGCCCTCTAGGCCTCCATGGAACCCTGTGCTTCCTGATAAGGAGCTTGGGCAGGAGGAGGAGGCCCACCCTGGTGGGGCCCGCTCTGCCCTCTCCCTCCTGGGCACTCACGTTGTGTCCCTTCTCCGGCACTCACGCTCCCTCTCCCTTGAAGAGTCTCCTGGACCCACGCACCATTCTTCCCATGGGACCCTACCTCCTGGAGATGACAGCATTTCCTCAACCACTAACCAAAAAAGGACCATGGACCCCAATGCAACTGGCTGCACACACTTTCAAGCAGAAGCTGGTGAAGCTGCCATGTTGGGTCTCAGTGATTTCCAGGAAAATTTCCATCCAATTCATGGCTCTCCTAACCCACTACTTTCTGTCCCTTGAAATTTGTTCTTTCTGACCTTATGAAATGACTGGGAAAAGATGTGTTGGAATTTCAGGAAAGGGAGATTCCTATGTTATGGGCACACAGAGGGCATGAAAAGCCAATTGATGTTGACCCCTTGAGGGCCCAGTGGCATCTGGTCCCCAGGCTCTGGTCAACACCACCAGCTGGCTGCAGAATGCGTGGGTGCCGTTCTGAAATCCCTGCCTTGGAGTGAGTTGGGTCAAGCTCACTTCCACTTCCATCGCCCCAGGCCTGCACCCCCAATCCTCCATCGTGCCCCTAGAACTTGGCCAGCTAAACCCGTAAGTGGCGATGAGATCACTTTGCAGGTGCTGGCCACAGGGCTTAGGCCTTAAACATTCTGCAGACTGAAGATGTGGTGTCCACAGTTGAAGGCTCAACCGCACACCCTGGCTTCCAACAGGCTCAAGTGGGTGAGGCAGCTATTCTGTTGGTGAACTTCAGCAGGAGGAAGGCAAGAAAGAAAACAGCTACTTCCAGAGCCACCTCTTAGGCTCATGAAGGAGAAGAGTCATCCAGGGAAATGTTGGGGATTGAGCCAAGGTCACGACTGTCCCAGAGAGGGGGTCCCCAGGATGGTGACAGCCAACAAACTGAATGCATCACCATGAGGTTTGGTCCCAGAGCCACATTGCCATGCCTGCACCCCATCTCAGCCCCCCACGCTCCCTCATGCACCTGGTGACCCACCCAGCTCACAATAACCCACACCAAAGGTCTATGGTGGCAGGCCCTGTGCTGTGTATTTAGGTTCTTACAGGAAGAGTGGTGGGAAGGACTGAATCCCAGCTGGTTCCTGGGCAAAGTGCCTTTTCTGCTGGGAGAAGGCATTTCATTTCATTCTGTATAAGTTGACCACGTTCCCTGACATCTGCTGTGCTCCATGCCCTGTGCAGGGGACCACGATGGAAATGCGGCTGAAGACAACACAACTCCTGCCCCATGGAGCTCACAGACCTCCTCCAGGCACAAGGCTGGCTGAGTTCCAGAACAGAGGATCCCTGAATGGGGACCCCAGAGCCTCAAGCCCTGGCTTCTTCCAGGAGGTGCTTGAGGCTGCAGAGGCCACAGCTGTAGACTGGAAGGCAGGGCTTTCTGCATTTCCCGACTTGCATCCCAAAAGCCACATCTTCCACCAGAGACTGAACCAGCATTAGAGAAGGAACACCCCACTAGTGACGCACAAAGGTTCTGGGAAAACGGGCAAGGACAGCCTCAGGGCCCAGATACCCCTCCTCTAAGGAAAGCTGAAGGTCACAGTTCTTGGAGGAGGTCAAATCCACCCTATGTAATAATAAGCCATCATGCTATGCAACACACATGCACCCCAATCCATGCCAACAGAGACAAATGCATATGGATACACACATCCCCACACACACACATCCTTATCCACACAACACACACCCCATCCCACGTCAACACAGCATCACAGCTGCATAGCCAAATGCCACATCCTCACACTTCCCAATACCCACAAACACATACTGGCATTCACATCCCAAGCCACAGTCACCCGTGCACACACCAATACACATACTGAACACATGTATGTCCTCTCTCATGTCCAAGACATCCATAGCCCAAGACACACAGGCCAACACATACTTAAACACACGCACAGGCACAGAGGGACACATGCACCCACAGCAACCTACACCTGAAGGATGAAGGTAAACCTGCCAGTATACACACAGTATCACCACCCCAGGACAGCACGGGCACACTCACCAACATATCCATGTCCCCATATGCACAACACACATTCAACACACACACACACAATCACAAGGAAGGAACCTGTTGGCCTCCTCCCGTCCATCACAGCAGACTCAGCCCCTCCAATGAGTCCTGGGCCCTTTTCCCAAGCACATCGTAGGTGGGGCCAGGGCCTCGTGCCAGCCCCAAGCCTCCTGCCACGTGTGGCCAATGCGAAGTGGCTGCTTGCTCCAGCCCACTATGTCCATCACAACAAAGCCCCCAGCCGCCCCTCCTCTAGAGGCCCTCCCAGATAATCATCCTGCCCTCCTACTTTACGCCTCCATGGACTGCCCTGAGCAGGCAGGAGGATTACAGATCTCCTTCTCTTTCTCTTGGGGGAGTCTCTCCTCTTCTATGGAAGGGGTGGGAGTGAAGAACTGACTTCTGGATGGAGTTTGTAAGCTCCCGTGTGAAGCGCAGGTAGCGCCAGCAATGTCCCTCTACCTGCAGCCCCTTCTCCCCGCAGCCACACACCCAGGCCACCTCCCCACACGGAGCTGTGGACTACAACATGTGAAGGACACTCACAGATCATCACAGTGTCAGAGGGACCGGAGAACTGAGACTCGGGCAAGCTCACGCAGGCGGAGAGCCATGCTCCTGTGGCCTTGGAGAGGCTGCTTCCGCTTTCCTCCTCCCTGTCTTGGACACTAGGGGAACATGTGTCACCTGTTGTGTGTGTGACCTTCAGCAGGGGCTTGGGGATATTCACAACCACAGCTCTCGGGGATGGGGGATCACCTCAAGCCTAAGTGTGGGGCTCAAGGGAGGTCCCATCAGACATCAGCCATGGGAATAAGTGCTGGGCTATCCTCCTTCCCTGCTCCTTTCTCTGAAGGGAAGTGGGGACGACCCCCACCGAGAAACAAAGAGAGGGAAGGGGTGACTCTGACATCCCTGCAGCCTGCCCTGCCAGAGTTGGGTTTGCTGGTGAGCTGCAGTTCTGCCTTCTGTTGCATTTACACAACTTCCAGCATGGCCCAAAGGCGGAGCTAAAAGGTGAGAGGTCAGAGGTGGGTTCCAATGCCAGCTCCACTGCTTCCAGCTTTACAACTCAATCCAACCTCTGTGTGCCTCAATTTACACATCTGCTGATACGTTCTCCTCTCCAGACCTCCAGGAATCTCTGGGAGGGCAGATTCCCAGTGACGCCTTCTGTGGAACACTCCCGGACAATCAGGAAATGGAGCCCATGTCAGGAGCCCGGGCTAACCCTACGCTCAACCCCTCTGATGCTCCCACGCAGCCTGACCCTGCCGTCTGATCTCCTACCGAGTCCCTTCAGAGCGAGGACAAATGCAGGTTTGAGGCGCAGGCATCTTGTTTCTACCTGGGGAGGAGGCAGTGAAGGAGAAGGAGGTGCCAGGAAGATGACCAGGCTGCTCCCCTGTGCTTGAGAGGGCATCCAAGGCCCAGCACCCTGAGTCGCCATCCCTGAGCTAACCACTGTTCCTCTGTGGCTTTCCAACTCTCTTTTATGTGGGGGCCATTCCCAAAGACAGACCAGCTTCTCCTCAAGAGCAGGGAAGCCCACCTTCCCTTTCTTTTGGGTGCCACCCCTTTCTTCATCAACATAAAGAAGACCCAGCCCTGCACACACAATGGCCACATGGAAGGACACGTCATTTGGTTTTGCTGGTGTCCTTTGTCACTTCCCGGCTGAGAGTAGACTCAGTATTACTGAAACAAAGAAGAGAACAGGCAGGAATGGACCCGTGGATAAAGTGACCAAAGAACTCGCTGTCCCAAATAACACAGTCATAGCTCTGTGATGGGGGAAGGGGAGGGACAGAACCTCATCACCAGGTACAGAACCTCCAAACCACCTTGCTCAGGGAGGCTGGGATGCCTCATCAGGTGTCCTGAACAGGAGGGCCAGTGGCTCTGCTACAGGAAAAACCTCAGAGCGGTGACATTTTGGACACTATTTAGTTACCCAAGCTACATTCCTCTTCCTCCATCTGGATCTCTATGAGAAAGCTTCTCTCTGTCACATTCAGCCACGGGATGGATGAGATGGCATTCTCTCTTTCCCACTTCTCCAAGGACTAACCTGCTTGCCATGAACCAAGTGTGACACCCCATTCCCCTGGCAGTAGTGGCTGGTTCAGGAATGGGCATAACAATACAAAAAGACCTCATAGGATGAAGAAGATTACTGCTAGGCCTCCAGAGAAAAAAAAAGTGCTTCTCTGTTTGGTGGCATGAGGATGTGAGGTGTGAGCAATGGCAGCTCTTTTGCTACTATGAGGGATGTCCATGGGGATGCCATTTGAGCTGCTAAATCCACCTCACTTAGAGTCTAGACCTTCCAGTTCTGCGAATCCCTGCTCCTCTGTGGTTTTAGTTGTAGTTAAAGTCGGTTTGAATTGAGACTCGCTGTGGCAACAAAAAGTGGGGGCACGTTGGGCAGGAACTAAACCATCTTGAATTCACTCCACACAGAGAAGAAAAGCTGCCTGCCTAAGACAGCATCAGTGACTGCTCAACAAGGGCACCCAAATCATCCTCCAGCGAAGACAGCATGATGCAGACAACGGGTCCCACCACTGCACCCAGGACATAGACGAACGGCTACCAGATTCAATGACACAAACCAGTGAGGCCGACCCCAGGGAGAGGAGTCAGCCACAGTGGCTGAAGGAGACTTGTCCGCTTCCTCCAAGGAGTCACCAGGATTGGTCAGATTCTACAGAGGAAAAGAGTTACTCCTCCTTGCCAAAAAAGTTACTGAGCTAATGGAAGTGGTTCCTTGCCCTTTCAGGTCCTTTGAGAACAAATGTGAGTACCAAGGGGCTTACACAGGCCCCAGGGCAAACTCTCTTATGTGTCTGCCTCACTCTGTGAATTACCTGCCTAGCACCAAGAGGCAGTGGGCTTCTGGATGCTGAGATGCATCTTACTCATCTTTTTTTTTTTTTTTTTTCTTTTTTTGAGATGGAGTCTTGCTCTGTTGCCCAGGCTGGAGTGGAGTACAGTGGCTTGATTTCAGCTCACCACAACCTCCGCCTCCTGGATTGAAGCAATTCTCCTGCTTCAGCCTTTCTAGTAGCTGGGATTACAGGCGCCTGCCACCGTGCCCAGCTAATTTTTGTATTTATAGTAGAGACAGGGTTTCACTATGTTGGCCACGCTTTTCTTGAACTCCTGACCTCATGATCTGCCTGCCTTGGCCATCCCACTCTTATTTATGGAAGAAATGAATGTTCACTACAGAAACCACATGGCCCCCAAAGCTGAAAATACTCATTAGCTGGTACTTTACAGGAAAACTTTGCTGATCCTTGTGTGAAATATTCAACGACAAGAAAAAAAATATGGTATATATTTCAATAAGAAATTACACAGAGGTATGTACTCTTTTTTACTAAATACATTTTTAGTTGCCTAAAAAGGACTGGAAAGGTATGAATTAAAAATGTTCACCTAGAGTTTGAAAGATCAGTAAGGTGACTATAGTTAACAATAATCTATTGTACATTTCAAAATAGCTAAAAGAGAATAATTAAAATGTTTCTAGCATAAAGAAAAGACAATATTTTTTTAGTCAAGTTCTTGCTCTGTCATCCAGGCTGGAGTGCAGTGGCACAATCTCAGCTCACTGCAACCTCCACCTCTTGGCCCAAGAGATCCTCTCACCTCACCCTCCAAAGTAGCTAGGATTACAGGCGTGTGCCACCACCCTGGCTAATTTTTGTATTTTTTGTAGAGACGGGGTTTCATTATATTGCCCAGGCTGGTCTCAAACTACTGGGCTCAAGTGATCTGCCCACTTCAGCCTCCCAAATTGTTGGAATACAGGCATGAGCCACTGTGCCCAGCCAAAATAAATATTTAAAGTGATAAAGGTCCCAATTACCCTGATTTGATCTTTACACATTATATAAATGAATCCAATTCACACGTGTACTCCAAAATCTATATATATACTATGCATCAATAACAAAATATTTACTAGTTTAATAAAAAAATGTTCACCGTGATGATTCCTGCGTGGTGGTAGGCATATATATATATTTTTTAATTTTTTGTTTATCTGTATCTCTTAAATGTCCGCGATGAACAAGAATCACTTTACAGTAAGAAAAAAAGAATAATAAAGTCATTAAACAACACACATCAGAAAGTCAGTGAACAGGACTTGTGGAGACCCAGTGGAAAGGTTTAGGGTTTGGTTTGTTTGTTTGCTTTTGAGATGGAGTTTCACTATCGTCACCCAGGTTGGAGTGCAGCGGTGCAATCTCGGCTCACTGCCACCTTTGCCTCCCGGCTTCAAGTGATTCTTCTGCCTCAGCCTCCTAAGTAACCGAGATTATAGGCACCCACCACCACGCCCACCTAACTTTTGTATTTTTACAAAAGGACGAGGTTTCGCCACGTTGGGCAGGCTAGTCTCGAACTCCTGACCTCAAGTGATCTGCCCTCCTCAGCCTCCCAAAGTGCTGGGATCACAGGTGTGAGCCCCCGTGCCCAGTCCCAAGTGGAAAGGTTCTGAAGGTCAGTAGTAAGGACATTTCCAAGGGGTCCCAGCCCCAGCTGGGGATGGACATGGACACTGCCAAGACTTCTCCCTTAATGGGACTGTCATTCCATACAGCAGCTTTGCTGATGGATCACTCCAATTTTTCAGGGCAAATTACTAAATTAAAAAAAAAAAAAGAAGGCCGGGCGCGGTGGCTCAAGCCTGTAATCCCAGCACTTTGGGAGGCCGAGGCGGGTGGATCACGAGGTCAAGAGATCGAGACCATCCTGGTCAACATGGTGAAACCCCGTCTCTACTAAAAATACAAAAAAAAATAGCTGGGCATGGTGGCGCGTGCCTGTAATCCCAGCTACTCAGGAGGCTGAGGCAGGGGAATTGCCTGAACCCAGGAGGCGGAGGTTGCGGTGAGCCGAGATCGCGCCATTGCACTCCAGCCTGGGTAACAAGAGCGAAAACTCCGTCTCAAAAAAAAAAAAAAAATAAAAGAAATGAAAATAAAAACATAGTTTAGCAACAAATTAAATACATATATATGGGTGTGTATATATGATACATATGTATATATATAGCAATAAAGAGAAGCATGTGTCTGTCTTGCTCTTCAAGAAAACCACTACTGCACACACTTCATGTTGAACTCAGCGTTAACACGTTGGAAATGTTCCAAAATGCCTCTCAAGATGATTAAGGACAACTGAGAGTGTCCACAAACCACGATGACAACCACTGCGCCACCGCGCTAAGAGTTTCTGGACATTACTTTAATGAAAAGAAGAGAGCACCATGGCACAAACCCGTTTCATCGTGCGTCAAAGGGTTGCGGAACTGAGGTCAAACAAAAGAAAAGAAACTGGTGTTGGCCAAAAGTCTAGTCCCACAAGCTGCCTCTGTGAGGGAGAGAACTGATTTCTCTGTGGAATGTCCTGGGCCCCATGGCACGCAGTAAAATGGAAAGGTTCCCCAAAGGGAGACACTGTCTTGCAAGAAAAGCTGAAAATGACCCCATCCTTTGGAAGCACGTGCGGAGGTGTTCAAGCCAAGCCCGTTCTCATGCCCACACTGGAGGCAGCCTCTTGGCTGGGGACCGTTAAGGGGAGGGCCGGCCTCCCATGTGACGTGGTGGGTAGCCAAGGAGTCAGCTTTGCTGTGCCTCTCGCTTCTCCCAGACACATGCCACATGTCACACAAAACCTCCAAGGCTCACAGCAACAAAGAGATGGGTCCCACAAGAAGATAAGCCCTGGACAACTTTCTCTTGGGAGCGGTGGGAGCAGGAGGCGAATGAATTCTGCCTGGATCGCTGCCCTTGCTTTCGTCACGGCCCCCATTTTGCCCAGGCCCACCCATCAGGTAGCTGAAGATGGTGTTTGTTCAGGCATGCATTGTTTGGGGGCTCCGTAGTGTTTTTAAAAGATGTGGCTCAGAGAAAGGACGGTGGCAAATCTCTGTGCTTAGCTTAGCCCTGTTTGTTGCAAGCTGAGCCGCTGAGCTCTAGATCCTGTCTTGCCGGTACAGCACTCATTTCTTATACTCTGCTGGTCAGCCCTGCTATGACAGGGTAGGAGCAGTCACTAACCAATCCCAGCTGGCGCCACCCTGTCACACTCACAACATGCAAGGATTTAGGTAAAGACAGTAAGCAAAACGCAAGACAAAACAAATAGATGGAAATACGGCCCGAGCAAACCTAAACCAGATCCAGCTCGAGTATAAACCGAGGGGCCCCACAGAGAGCAAGGAGCCCACATGCACCCCGAGGTAGACCTGTCTTAGCTACGTGGCTCCCAGGGGGTCCCAGCCTGGCTCAGGTGCCTCGATGAGTAGGTTCTGCCCAAGAAACAAGTCCCACAGCTCTGCCCAAGTCCTGTTCCCCTAAGTTCCTTTTGGGGATGGGGGGGCATGGCTTTCTGAGAAGGGCTTTCCAGATGGCGCCTGGCTGAGGCAGTGCCAGACTCCACAGCCTAAGTAAATGTTGCCATCACCCCGTCCTGCCAGGAAAAGGCAAGGGGGACCCACGGCTGCTCTCAGCTGCAGCAACGCTTGCTTCCTGGGGAGATCAAAGTCCCCCCACCACCTGCCCACCCCACCCCGTGCCATGCACCCCTCTTAGAGAGCCCCTTTCCTCTGCATTTGCAAGCCTCACTTGGCCCTCCGCCTCCTTCCCCCACGCGCCAGCCCCATCAACAAGGGTGGAGAGATGCGCCCATCAGATGCCCACAGAGGAGAGGAAGGTGAAAGGAGGTGAGACATCCAGAAAGGCAGCAAACAGGCCCAAGGGTCGCAGATGGCAAAGGTTCCAGCCCAATCATCACGGATTTGGGAAGTGTGCACAAATCCAATCTCCTGATCTCTGCAGGTGTTTCTCCACCCCTGCCATCAATGCTCCAAAACAGCGCTACGGGTAAAGGAGTTAACTACTCACTTCCCTGACTTCCCCAGCTCAAAAGGCTTCCAAATGCTCCCCGCACAGTTCTTTCCCAAGAAATTTGCTCAGTGTCCATCTCTAGATCTCCAAGTATCACCACGGTCTCTCTCTAGAACCCAGTGGAATCTCAAGGCCAGTATAACAGGGGCCTTGTCGAAGCTGGACCTGTCCCCACCCCTTTGTGACATCCAGGCTACCTGCAAGAAACTTCTCTGGGAGAAGGGGCAGACCTGGGAAATACACTCAGGTGTAGAGCAAGAAAGTCTTTCTTACCTTACCCTTCCTGGGAATGCACTTCCTATGAGCAGGACACAGAGTTTCAAACCAGAGAAAGGATTGGAAGGATAAGCAACCTGGCATCAAAAGGATTTGAGCGGCCAGAAAGACCCCAATCCGCCCTCCGTGCAGAGGCTGCCCCCGCTCTGCCAACGTGGCTCCTGGCAGGGCTCACGTAACATGGTGGGTGTCATTTCCCAGCTACCTGAGTGCATGGTAAGCATGCGAGTGGGTGAGAATCAGCCCCTGGAAGTTCATGATACCTGCTTTTGGCCAGATCATCCATCAGGAGACACGTAGTGGCTGTTTGCAAAGCAAACTGCTAATTTCCGCCCCAACACACCCAAGGTGGTGGTCAAGACCTGAGCCTGGAACCTCCAGTTCAAGTTAACGGAAATCACACAGCTAATGCTTCAAGCTCTGTTTTGAAAATTGACTGCTTAATTCCTTGCCTCATTGTAACCTGTCCTTAGCTAATCTGTGTTTTCGTTATTACCATTAAATTTAGGTTTAAATAAACGTTTCCATCTGCTGAGCTAACATCCAGAGGGAAGAAAGCATCACGGAGCCCCTCGGAAGCTCAGTGGGCATGAGTGATGGAAACAGAAGGGCAGCCCAGGCAACGAACGCAGTGCCCATCCTGCAGACAGGCAAAGTGAGGCCACCAGATAAACACATCTGAGTGACCCCTCGGCCTGGAATGTAATCCCTCACAAACAAAACCATGTCCTGCCTGGGTTTATGCTGGAGCAGAGAGGGGCTCTGCCTCTGGGGATTTATGTCACATACCTCTGATGTTATGCTCCCAGTTCGAAGACTTTTAGAGCCGGCGCAAGTGCCCTCTTTCTGGAATACCAAGAGACAGTGGAGCGGCTTCAAGCAGCCCCCTGGAGAAATGGGATTTGTGGCTGCATGTAAAGGGGTCAGAAAGATGGTAAAAGCCCCCGAATGTGACTGATTGTTCCCAAATCAACGCTTCTAAACACAAGATGATACGACTTCACCGAGTGAATGAGATGTTTCTAAAAAGGAACTGCTGGTAGGCATCCGGCTCCCAAGGAAGGAGGAGGGTGATGTGACAGCCATAGATGAACCAGCATCTGAGAGCAACTGCGAACCCGGCTTGAGCAGGGTGTCCCAAGTGGACAGACCACCCTGGGACCTCAGCGGAAAGGTGGCTGCCAGGGGAAGACACGGGGGCCTCTGACCCTGTGCCCCATCTGACATTCCCCAGGAGCCACCTGACCAGCCGGCCTATTCGTCTAGGCAGGCGGCCACCTCAGCTCTCGGCTCTCAGCTCAGAGTACAGGCCTTGGCCGGCGTCCGCCCGGGCACAGCTTCGAGCCGAGCCTCTGTAAATCTCCGCAAACACGGCGGCCGCCTGCACACGCTTCCCCGGCAGGGACGGAAGGGCTGCATATGGCGCTCGGCTTTCACAGCTGAGCTTTAAAAAAAGTGCAGCTTTTTCATCTCACTGAACCAGCTCCCAAATTAGGAGGTGGGGAAGGGAGGGTGGAGTTAGGGTGGGGTGGGGGCAGAAAAATAAGGAAGCAGGGGGCAGAGGGTAGGGTAGAGGGAACCTTTAAGGCTAAATGTGATTTTAAAAGAAATCTCAGACTATGATCTGTTCATAAGCTCCTTCTGGAAAATTAAATAATGCTGCCTATTTGTCATCCCCAAGTTGACTAATTTCAAGTTCCTAATATCATTTTTAAAATGACCTTTTTTTGTAACAGCGAAGGAGTCTATCTAAGAAGGAAGGCATCACTCACATGCTTGAGCCTGGGCTGAAAAATGTTTAAGTATTATTTACAAATGGGATTATTGTTTTCCAAAGTTCTGCTCGGCAAAGAGATTAGTTGCCACCATGCCCAGGGGGGTCTCCCCAAGTCTTTTTTTATTCCCTGCCTAGACGTGGAAGGTGGTTGGAATGGAACAGGAGGAAGACGCCTGCTCCGGCAGTTTTCCTGGAATTGCCTGGAAACTTTTACTTTCTGTTTCCTCTGCTGATAATGACTGTCTTCGGCTCTACAGCCAGCTCCCCTCTCCCCCCCTCCAGCCCCCTGTTGCTGCAGCCTCCCCGAGCTCCGGTATAAAGTTTGGCTTTTGCAGCAGGAAGCAGCTGGGCCAAGCAACCAGCGAATGATAATGACCTCAGAAATCTGCTGTTCGCTCGGCAACAATAGGGTGCTCAGTCTACTGGAAAATTGTGTTCATCAGCTAACTCTGCTCAGTTACTAATTGACATTGCCAAATATTTTAAGAACAATTGGAATGCACAAGCAAAAAAAAAAAAAATGAAGATCTTAATCCTCAAACTCAAAATTTTTTTTCTCTTTCTTCTTTTGGGTGCCTGGATTTGTTTGTGTGTGGAACAGGCACTGGTTATCGTGCATGGGGGCAGGGAGGGGGAGCCACATGAGAAAAAGATGTGGGAAAGAAAGAAAATCTATCATATCACTATACACCCCATGTAAATGCGAGAGCGCCCCCGATAAAGGCCTTTGATGCTGTGGTCAATGGGATGGAGACCCAGCATTTCAGGAATGCAGCTCTAATAACAAAAGAAGACCTCGCCAGGCTTTTAGCCCAGCTGACCAAATAATCCTTGTCCATCTCAAAATATTATACCAGAAGTAGTAGGGGTTAACGATATTTTCATCTTCACATCTCTCCCTGGCTTTCCATTGATCCTGTAACTTAGCCGACTTTATTTAATGAACAGAGGGTCAATGCATTCAATTACCCCCTTCTCACCATCAACACTTCAATTATCCCCACTCCAAAATTATGGGGAATTCGGAAGGTAACTGCCCTGTTGGATATAATGAAGAGTATCGTTTCTTAGTACATTAAGTTTTAATTATTCTGAGCGTGATTTCCAAAGCAAAATCTGAAGAAACAGAACTTTGGTCGTTTTCTGACAGAGCAAAGATAGGATTCGAGCTCAGCCTTAGAGGAGGTTTTAGAGAAAGACGCAAAGATTAATGCCATGAGAGTGTCTGCACGCAAGCCAGAAATGAGGAGGCATCAAAAGAGCCACCCCGCTTTCTAAATGTCATAGAAGAGTAAAATGCATAAGCTGCTGCTTTCCAAATAGTTTCTCTTTGCATTGTGCATGGAGGCAGGAATGACACTGACCACCGTGTGAAATTACTGGTAAGTCCAATAAACAACAACACAACAAAAATAAAACAAAGGGGGAAGATGGGGAAGTGATCTGTGTGACATTAGTTTTGTCCATTTTCTGTTAGAAAATATGACCTCTCAATTTGTCGAAGGTCCTAGTTTTCGCAGTTGATCTTAAGCTTGGTTCTCAGCAGTTTGGTGAGCCAAAGAACAAACACATTTTCTGGTTCACTGGAATCATTTTCGCATGTTCACTGATTCAAACATTCTTTTGCTCACATAACAAACAGCTGCATCCCACATTAGCCTAGGCAGTGACAGTCGCCCATCTCGGCAATAACTGTTTGATTGCAAACTTGACCCCCTCTTCGTCTCGGTCTGAGCAAGACATTTTTAAACAGCCACTCCGTTCCCAATCCTTCTTTGCAAAGAATTACATCAGATAACAAAGGACGTCTCTGCCACTCATTGTAAGCCTTCTTCTAGAGATCTGTTCTAAGAGGCTCTGTAAAAAGGTTTTTTATGATGAATTCAGAACTACTATCATGTTAAGAGCAGCGATTTATAAAGAAGAATTCATTGGTTAAGATCTGAAAAAATAGTTTCTCAGGCCCTACTGACCCAGTTTTCCACAAAAAAAAGAATCAAGTGATGCAAATTAAGTTTTGCGACATTGTTATGCAGTCTGAGAAATTTGTAAAACCGTGTTTTGCAGTTATTTCTTAATAGAAGCCTTAATAAGTACTTCTTTCTTTACTTAAGGGCTTAAAGATTTTTTTTTCTCTCTCCTTCACCTTGCAGGTTTCTCTTTAACAGGTAATAATAAAATACCCATTGTATCCAGATTTTTATTTAAATGCTTATTTTAATCCCACTTTTATACAAGTCAAACTTGTTGGAAATAAGAGGGAGGACTAACCAGATTTGGTTAAGAGTCCTAAATCCCAGAGAAACCTGAATGCTCCAGACGCACAGCTGATGCGGTAGCATATGGGTATGCCCTCAATTCTCCTACTTAGTCAGAAAATTATGAAAGGGTCTCATTTGAATATGAAGAAAACAAAGAAGTCAACCAGAAATGAAAGAATCAGTATTCACAATTGTAAAATACTTCAGTGAGGGGGAATAAAAGTAAGAAGACAACCACAACTCAAGTATAATTCTCTTTCAAGTCATGAGCATGGCTGATTCTTTTTAAGCAAAATGGGGTTTTTCAACCAAGCACTGAGAGATAGGCAAGCAACAGAGATAGCAATAGCACGGGGCTATCACTTGGCCAGAAGGTGAGAAAAACACGGTAAACACGTCATTAATGAAGCTGAACATTTGGTGTCAGAATATTCTGCCGAGACCCTTACATTTCAGCAGGTCTGAGAGAGGGATGGAAATCTGTCATTGTTAACTCCACATCACTCTCAAAACTTAGGGGAACCAGTTTGCTCTCTGCGTCTGTGTCCTGTAAAGGTCCCAATCCAAAATCAGAGGCAACACACCTCAGAAGAGGAGACCCCATCCTAGGAGGCCAGAAAGAGTTCCTCCTGGCATTGGGATACCTGGCACTTGGCTGCCTCCCGTGTAGGGATCTATCTTTACATGGTTCCCACTGCCAGGCAGGGCAACGTGAAAACCCTTCCCTTGAATCAGTATGTTCTGTGTGGCAGTCACTCCAGGTATTGTTACCTCACGCCTCCATGGCACTCATGCTGCTGGTGACACACTTCCTAAGTGTCTCATCAGTAATAAATCCCAAACAAGTCTAGGACTCCAGGAGTAGACAGTATGTTTCATGGGTCTTTAAGCAGCAGCATTAAGTGCTATCGGAATCTCTGGAATGCGCAGACCAGATTTATGTGTCTTAACAATTCCTTACTGGTTTGTAATAAGCCGGCAGAGTCCCACTTTATTTTGATACTAATTTTGTCCTCAAAGGAGAGTATGCTGAAGCATGACTGTAACAGCAAAACTAAAACTGGCATCTACTTAATAAGTGCAGCGGTGAATCGCCTCCCAGACCGAAACAAGGATCGAAAAAATCGAGAAAGAAGAAAAAAACTTTTAAAAAATGACCCTCAAAAGTGTGCCGCTACGTCTTTAACGGTGGGCAAGGCAGTGCCTCGAGGTGCCTCAAACTGTCTTTCATTTTCTAGACTTAATGGCTGATTGCAGAAATCAATGTTACCATTAGTAACAGGGTATTTGTTATGGCACGATTTCCTCTGTTGTTAGGCTGCAGAATGATTACAGTATTAGCGAGGTGCTTTCTTTATAAAGGACTAGAGATATAACTTTCAATTTACTACCCATTAGTAAGGGGCTTTGGAAATACGGATGAAGGCCACACCTCACCTGCTGTTAGGTGGTGATTTTAATTTAGCCATCTGAGGCTAGCGTGTTTTTTGGTTTTGGGTTGTTTTTTTTTTTTTTCTCAAACTGGGCCAGGAAGCTTCATCATTTCACAGACATTTTGATGACAGATTTTCTGCTTTGCTATTTTAGACCCCAAAGCTGTATCGCCCGTTTAACACAGTACAATTCAAGACATAACAGTTGTGCGTCTGCGTTTCAAACCCCTGTACTTTTCCAAATCATCAGAGCAAAGTGGTGGGGCTCTTTAGGTCACACAGATCTGGCAGGTGACCCACATCGTAATTTTGTAGGGGGCCAGAAGATAGGTTTGGCTTGGGGAGAGAGACTGCGGTGCCTTCATGAGAGAATCACGGGAATACTCCAACGGGGAGAGAAAGATGGCGAAGTTTCGGACTTACACATTCACATTTGGGATACAGCAGAATGCTAGCTCCTGAGTTCCAGAGACAAAATGATAGCAGACAGCATCAGGCTATGAAACGGGGTTGGACAATTGCAAGAAAAACGCAGGCTAGGCCATTGAAAAATGTACCACCTGGCCATCTCCCTCACAACTTTGTCTTTTTTTTTGAAACAGTGTCTCACTCTGTTGCCCAGGCTGGAGTGCAGTGGCGTGATCTTGGCTCAATGCAGCCTCTGTCTCCTGGGCTCAAGTGATTCTCCTGCCTCAGCCTCCCGAATAGCTAGGATTACAGGCATGTGCCACCACACTCACCTAATTTTGTATTTTTAGTAAAGACAGGGTTTCTTCATATTGGCCAGGCAGGTCTCGAACCTCTGACCTCAAGTGATCCACCTGCCTCAGCCTCCCAAAGTGCTGGGATTACAGGCTTGAGCCAGTGTGCCTGGCCTCAACTTACTTTCTGGGTAGCCAGTGGTCAAGAGAAGGCGTAAGAGGCACAAGGATGGCCCTTTCCCTCCAGTCAGGTGGAGAAAGAAAGGCATGGCTCAGTGTCCAACCCACCCACATCGGGGTTCAAAACACACGGGCCTTGGAACTGACCAGAGGCCTGCGAGCAGAACCAGGCAGCCCTGGGCAGCGCTGCTGTGCAAGCTGCCTCTCCCCGCTTCCCAGCTAACCTACCTGAGGAGGATGGCGAGGAGGGGTGCGGACTGTCCTCCTGGGCACTCCCGGTCTGGGAGAGGCCGCCTCCGACCCCACTTTCCTCGGTGACGTTGGAGGAGCCCGGCGTGGTGGAGCGGCTCACCGACTGGGACTCCTGGTCACTGCCCGAGCCACGCCGCTCGTCCAGGCCCGCGTGCAGCCCGTCCTCCTCGCCCTTGCGGTCCCGCTTGTGGACCCGGGAGTGAACGACCACCTGGTGGTAGGTGCGGAACACCCGACCGCAGTCGGGGCACTCGGTGGGCTTCTCCTTCATGTTCCCGGGACCCTGCAGGTTATACTCGAGCGTCTGGTTCAGCCCGTGTGACAAAAAATCCCGACTGCTTTCTAAAGGGTCGAGCTTACTTGGCAGGTCTCTCTGACTGCCCACTTTAGTGCTGTGAACCAAATCAGCAGGCATTTTCTGCTTGGAGCCATCTGCTCCCACTAACACGTACTCCCGCTTCTCCTTATCAAACAGAACCCCGGCGTTTGCCAAAGTGTCTTCGTGGTTGCGCTGCAGCGGATGCTCTTTAGACAAGAAGCCATGTTCCATAGCCATGCCCCTGGCCATGAGCTGCCAAGCCTGGTAGCTGTTCACCGGGTCCATCTCCGCAGCCTTGGCAGCCGCCTGCAGCCGCTCAATGCAGCTGGATTTCAGTGGCGGCACGAGGTTGAGGCATCCCAGGAGGGAGTGCTTGTCCCCCTCCGGGACTCCGTGGGCCATGCTGGAGATGGGAGACAGCAGCTTCCCCAGCGCCTCCTTCTCCTTCATGGGCAGCTCGCCCTTGCCATAGAGCTGGCTGGGCTCGCTCAGGCCGGCCTTGTCCGGGGCCATGAAGCCGCTCTGCAGGCAGGAGAGGTACCTGGAGTACAGGTTGGCGTGGGCCTCCTGGGACATGCCGCCCATAGGCACAGGCACCTCGGCGTCGCTGGGGGACTTGTTCTTCACCGACAGCTTGTTGAGGTGGACCTTCATGTGGTTCTTGAGGAACCAGGGCTCCTTGAAGCGCCGGCCGCAGATCTGGCAGCAGTGCTCGAAGGAGTCTTTGTGCTTGCGCATGTGGCCCTTGAGAAACCACGCCTGGCTGAAAACCTGGCCGCACACCTCACAGCGGAATTCGTTGGCCGACTGCTCGCCGCCGCCGTTGGGGCCCTGGCCCTGGGCCGACTCGGCGGTGATGTGCGCCTTCTCCACGTGGCTGATGAGCTCCTCCTCCTGCGAAGCCGCGAAGTCACACAGCGTGCACTTGTAGGGCTTGTGCAGGATGCGGATGTGGCGGTCCAGCTCCTCGCGCTTCTTGAACTTGCCCTTGCAGAAGGTGCAGCGGAAGCCCGCCGCCGGGGCCACCACGTCCTCCTGCACGCTGGCCGGCTTGGGCGAGGGCACCGGGTGAGCCACGTCGGGCACGCTGTGGTTGGCGGGCAGGGCCAGGGTGCAGGCGGCCAGCGGGGCCTGCTGCGCGTGCGGCGGTGGCTTCAGGTCGGGCCGGGGCTGCAGCAGGCTGCCCTTCAGCTGCTTGTCCCGCAGGATGGCGCGCTCCTCCAGCTCGTGCAGCAGGCGGTTCTCCTCGCGCACGCGCCCGCGCCCCTTGCCCAGGTTGCCCAGCTTGTGGGTCCGCAGGTGGATCTTGAGGTTCCCCTTCTGCGCCGCCCGGTGGTCGCAGTACGGGCACTTGAAGGGCTTCTCGCCCGTGTGCGTGCGCATGTGCAGCGAGAGGATGCTGTTGAAGCGGAAACGCTTGCCGCACAGCGGGCACGGGTACTTGCGGTTCTTGCGGGCGTCATCCTCGATGTCGCTCATCTGGGACATGATGCCCAGGTTCTGCCCGTTGAGGAACTGCTGCAGGTCCACCCGCCCGTTGAGGCTAGTGTCCACCTCCCGGCCCAGCTGGTTGGCCAGGAGCGCCATCTGACTGCCCATGGGCTGGCCGCTCATGGGCACGTGGGCCTTCTCCTCCAGAGACGCGGGGGGCTTCTCCTCGGGGTTGGGCCGGGCGTGGAGCTCGGGGAAGGCATGGCTGAGCTGGGAGGTGATCTGGTGCAGCTTCTGACTCATGGCATACTGGCCGTTCAGGACCGGGCCGCTCAGGTGGGGCTCAGCTTCCGGCTCCGCCGAAGACACTCCAAGGCACAGGCTCGCTTCTTCCATCCCTGAAAAGAGAGGCAGAGTTCAGATCCACGCCAGGTGTGGCTGTGGCGCCATGCATCAACAGCAGCAGCGGGCGGGGAATTTGCATTTCATGCCTTACCTACACATAATCATGCTGAGGAATTCTAGTCAAAAACAATAATAAAAAAATGAATTATTAAATGCCAATTATGCAATATGGCATTGCTCCTCCAATTTGTTTTGGCGACAGGTCGTCTTCCTTGTTTTTTCTATTTACAGACTGCAATTATTCATCCACCTTTAAATTATTAATGTTTTACCCCTTTCAACACCTGGTAACAAATCAAGGGTCTACGTGTGAAACTTTTTCTCTATTGCCCCATTGTTGCACCTATACCTGTTGGTTCAGTCCCAAGTTTGCCTGAGAGCACAATGACTTTCCCAGCAAGACCAAAAATCCCACTTGGAACTTTTGTTTCCGTTTGCTATATTCAATACATTCACCACTCTGAGATGAAAGAGATCATTTTATGATTTGGCCAAAAAAAAACCCAATGGCATGATATTTACTGGTACATAATAAAACAAGATAATGTTTTGGGAAAAAATAAAGTAAAGGACAGGCTTTAGAACAATAAAAGGGATTTTGCTTTAGTCAACAAAAAGTGCAGTAATATCTCATTAAGCTGATTAGTATGCTGCTTAGAAACAGTACTAGGTGCTGTAACACATGATTATAATCATAAAAATCCTTCAGTGTTTGCAAGGAAGCATTAACGAGGTATATTAAATTTTAAGGAGACTGCGAGTAGCAGCTTTGCAAACCTCAGAGATTAAGATTTAACCCTTATGTTACGAAACACTGTTATTTTGTCATTCGGTAACTGTGTCCATCAAAAGAAGTATAAATTATCTCCTGACGGACTCTTAGTAGATTGCTGAAGTTGTTCAAATTTGGGCCACAGGAAAGACCTGTACCATATAATGGGATGCTTCCTAGCCTTCAATGGTAAGATATCCAAAGCAGGGACTTTGATTGGGCTTAAAGAGATCTTTTATAGAATGAGATAAAAACCCATTAAAATCCAGGGATGATGCCATAGGAAGTCTCAACCAAGTTTGAGTGTTTTTAATAACTTTCCCAATATACAATAATGAGTACAAATTGTACCTGCAGTATGTGTTTTGCAGAAAATTAGAACCCAAAGTTGTTTGTTAAACACTATCGTTCAAAGCTGGTCTGCATAATTGTCTTTAATAGTCCTCTCTGCCCCCTCTCCCGCCTGCGCAGAATGGCTGAAGCCAGATGGTTCCAGGGAGGGCAGAGAAAACAGCCCCTTCCACATCGGAGCATGTGGGGAGCTCCACTTCGCAAGGCAATGAACCCCTGCCTGGGGTCCTTCTATTTCCAGCTATGTCTTCCACCTGAAGGAGTCCAAATTCATTTCCTGCCATTGGAATCGTTTTTGCACACACCTCTCCTGTTTGCATCCCATTGTTTAGATGTGTTGGCCAGCCACGTGGTCCAGGAGCTGTGCTTAACCTCAGCCAGGACTGGTTTCTGGACTAAGCAATTGCCCAGGGGGACCTGTGGGGACTGAGCTCAACTGTGGAGGAAGCACAGGCAGCCTCGGCAGGGTCTGCTGCTTGCTGGGCCTCCCGCCAGGAGACCGTGCATGGCATGGAGGGTCTCCAGTGGGAGACCTGACTTCCTTGGCAGGAGGAGTGGGGTGGTGAGTCCATCTTGCAAAGGAAGGGAAGAAAAAGCCGTGAATGTTTATTTCCAGGAGGCAGAGCGATTACAGTGGTGGTGCTGGACCAACTGTGTCCACGCATCAAACATATGCACAACTGAACAAAGCGTGAAGACACACGTAAAGGTGCATAGGCCCTTGCCATAGGAGAAGCTTCCAACTTGTCATCCTTCCTTTTTGTTCCTGGGGGAAGTCTACACTTAAATTGTTTTTAAACATACAGTTCCATTTTGGAGGTTGGTCAGAAAAAAGCTAATATCCCATGAAGATTTCTGCATTCATTCAACAAACTTACTGAGATCCTTCCATGTGCCAGTCCCTAGCTTTGCCACTGGAGACGTGATAGTGGACAAGACCCGCCAGCCCCAGGGCTCATGACACCCGCTCGCCAGCAGAGAGGAGCAGGCACAGTGTACAGAGTTTGCTAGAGGCTCCAGGCAGAGACTGGTGGCCCCAGAACCCTGCCTGAAGCCCTTTCTCCACCTTCAAGCCCCATCCAGTCTCACTCTCTCTCCTGGGCCAACAGAGATCATGACCCTGAAGCCACATGGGAGTGCGCAGAATTCCACCCAACAGCTCTGTGGAAGTTTGGGAAGTCCAAGGCCAACAGGGCTGGCCCACTTCCAAAGCTGCCCAGTTGGCCAGCTCAGAAGACATGAATCCAGGAAGATAGGCTATTTTCAGGTTGCTGCTGATGAGCTGACGCCAATTCAGCAGGAGGGAGAGAAGGCTGAATATGCAATGCGGCGAGACTGCAAATCAGGTTGGATGAGGGGCATGGAGTTGAAGACTATGCCCCCGACACCACCACCATTCATGCTAAGCAAATGACAGCTCAGCTGGTCAAATAACGAATGTGGGAGTTTTCAGGTTTGGTTTGAGTACTGAATTCTTTTATTTTTTTCAAATCTGTCTGTCTATCTATCTATATATCTGTCTATCCATACTGGTCAGAGTTAACAAAGCTTTGCAACCTCTTTAAGTCTTTAAATGCCTTTGCTAGATCCTCAGCTGAGGATAGAATGTTCTAGAACGTGCGCACTGCCGCCCCCCCCCCCCATAGTTGGCTCTGTTCTTATCATGCACATCTGAGCTCACACATCCTTTCTCACAACAGCCCTCTGTGCCCACCCTGTCTGAGGATGACACCCCAGCCCTTCTCTGTCCCAACACCTTACTTTCTTTTTTGTAGAATATACCATGGGGGCAACATTTTGTCATTGATCCTTTTACAGTCATGCTTCTTTCCTGTGAAGGCAGAGGGCATGTCTGCCTTGGTCAAGGATAAAGCCTTGCGTCCTAGCACACAGCTGGCTCACCTTAGGTTCTATGTCCTGACTGAGTGGATGAATGAATGAATAGAGACTCACTCTAACCTCAACCTTATGTGACCTAACCTCGGCCTTTGCACAAGTCCAAGAGCACCTACAATCAGAACTGGACAGAGTTGGAAGAGTCCCTGACTACCACTGAGAAGTTGAAGGTTTAGAAACCACCAAGAAAAAGCCACCCATGGCTGGGCATGGTGGCTCATGCCAATAATCCCAGCACTCTGGGAGGCCAAGGTGGGCAGACTATTTAAAGTCAGGAGTTTGCGACCAGCCTGACCAACATGTTGAAACCCTGTCTCTACTAAAGATACAAAAATCAGCTGGGTGTGGTGGTGGGTGCCTGTAGTCCCAGCTACTCAAGAGGCCAAGGCAGGAGAATCACTTGAACCCGAGGTTGCAGTGTGCTGAGATAGTGCCATTGCACTCCAGCCTGGGCAACAGAGCAAGACTCTGTCAAAAAAGAAAGAAAGAAAAAAAGAAGAGACAAGAAAAAGTCAACCACGCCACCAACTCTTTCAGTCTAAATGTCCATGGTGATCACCCCAGGCTCGGACCACCCATCGTGGCCCAACTGCTGGATACTAGGAGACACGATGATTCCCTTTAGAACTTAACTGACCATCACTGCTCATCGGAGACCCTAGGGTTTCAGAGGGCCCAGCCAGCTCCCCAGGAGACACTTCCAGAATAATTGTCCCCAGCCCTTGAATAAACCTTGGAGAAGCCTGCATGGAGGGCTTACTGGGAGGCAGGACCATGGCAGACAGTCAGCTGAGAATCCTCTGTGATTCTGTGATTCCTCGAGCAGGTGCAGCTGAGGTCACTGCAATGGGGCAGTTGTAACTGATGCCTGCTGCTCGACTTAGAGCAAGAAAGGGAAGCACGAGTTCCTGGAAAGAGTATGGGGTAATTGGTGTGCTGTCTCTGCGCCAAAACAGCCGAGGCAGGACAAGCTGGCCCCAGGCCCGGCCTGGGACTCACAAAACCTGGGTCGGCCCCAATTTCTCCAGCCGTGACACTTCGCCCATCCAGAATGCGTTTATTCCTTACCTTAGCCATTCAGTCAGTATTCACCAGGGACCTTCCATGTACATGCCCTCGAGGGCCCGTGGATTTCAGGGGCTAGTGTGAGCGAGTCCACAAGTAACAGGGGAGCAATGAAAGGTCCCTTCGAGGCTGAATGCAAAGCTGGGAAAAAGAGAAACCATCGCAGCTTTGGTGTCTAGGGGTGTGTGTGTGTGTGTGTGTTTGTGTGTGTGCGAGCGCACACACATTAACTATGTCTGTATTGAGGTAAGGGTGGGGAGTCCCTAACTTGAAGCCCTCTAGAAATGTACACAAATGCCTACACTGGGAAACTAAGGCATCATTTATCCTACTGTTAAAGGATTGAATCTAACTGCAGACATAAGAGCTCATGGGGCTGGAGAAATTAGAGCTGCCTGCAAATGACAAGA
Source organism: Sapajus apella (assembly GCF_009761245.1). NCBI lineage: Eukaryota > Metazoa > Chordata > Mammalia > Primates > Cebidae > Sapajus > Sapajus apella. The sequence continues at coordinate 9,792,808 of NW_022437008.1, forward strand.
CCTGCTGGAAGGGGCGGGACACAGAGGTTTACACCTGTAATCCCAGCATTTTGGGAGGCTGAGCCCAGGAGTTTGAGACCAGCCTAAGCAACATGGCAAAGCCCATCTCTACTAAAATAATATTTTAAAAATTAGCCGGTCAAGGTGGTGTGTGTGCCTATAGTCCCAGCTACTTGGGAGGCTGAGATGGGAGGATCACTTGAGCCTGGGGAAGTTGAGGCTGCAATGAGCTATGATCCATACCACCACACTTCCGCCTGGGCGATGAGAGTGAGAACTTGTCTCAGAAAACAAAAAGAATTTAAAAGATAAATTTTTAAAATTCCAACTAAAAGACCTGCTGGAAGGTCTTATTACCCCTTTCCCAAGCCCACCAGGGAGTGAGCCCTCCCTTTCAGACCATCTGCTCCCTCGCAGGCCCCACAGGGAATATCCATCAGTGTCCGTCCCTGGAGGGGCCTCCTGCCACAGCCCACCCCAACCCCGCTGCCAGAGCACTTTAGCCCACATGCCCCATTCACCCTTCACTCAGCACTGCGTGGCCCAGGAGCAGAAGCCAAATTATTTGCTTGGGCTGATGTCCAGAAGAGGTTTTTCTAGGTGCTTCCAGGATTTTTGTATAGTTTCACATCTTATGTATAAGTCTTTAATCCACGTTGAGCTAATCCCAATAATGGGTATACATGGACATAAAGATGGAGATAATGGACCCTGGGGACTCCAAAAGCAGGGAGGGAGCAGGGGAGGGTACAAACTACCTATAGAGTACAATGTTTGCTATTTGTGATGGGTTCACTAGAGGCCCAATCCCCAGCATGACAATATACCCATGTGACAAACATGCATAGGTACCCCCTGAATCTAAAATTTTATAAAAGGAAACCAGGGGCCAGCAGAGGACAGGCCATGATCCTGGGCTTCAGGCAATTAGGCAGCCAGGACTATGAATAACCTTCGAAAGCACTCATGGAAACAGCTCACCTGGGCAGGAAAACCCTTAGCACAATTTAAAGCAAGTAAACAAACTACTGAACAGTGAGAACAGCTTGCCTCGACCTTCGGCTCATTGCCCTAGCCTGAAACCTATAAGGAAGAGGATCGATAAACCCTGGCTTATTGATGGAAGGAACCAATGAATGCATAATTTACCTAACTCTGCAAAGGAAGCCAGATGGCCTCACCGAGGCTGGACAGCGAAAGGCCACTGGAAACTCCTGTTGTCTGCAGCACCATCCCTCTCAACGTAGAAACATGGCAACATTCTCCCCAGCCTCGATCTTTTCTGAGCACAGGGTCATGGTCAGGCACCTCGAGGACTCAACCGGACAGTCAATATTGATGAAGAACTAAGCTAGACTCTTGGCGGCCATGGCACTCTTCACCACGGTATGGTAAATCCTGGACTGCGCCTCTGAACACAGGTAGAGGCCGCCGGTGAAGTCTTCCAAACATTACAGGTTTTCTTCTTAAGCAATGCAATTTCATGCTCAGCAAATGAAACCCACCACTGGGTGCACAGATTATCAAAATATATTCTGTCTCATCACTGTCATCATTGCAGGTACCGTGAGCCATTCAGCTGCCTTTGATGGTGCTAATGGTTATTTTGATTTTGCATTTCTGCCTTGAAGACTATTTCCTGTGATATCAATGACAAAAGTTTTCACTTAACTCTTCCAATAGAGAACCTAATTGTATCTTTCACTCAAAATGAAATTTAAAACTATCAGGACACCAGAAATGCCAGCTGCTATGAGTCTAAATAAATTTTACACAAAAACACAGTTTCATTTTGCTAGCACAGAAAAAAAAAAGTAATCTTATGAATAGTCTAAAAAAATATAGATCTTGCCAGTAAGTTGTATGCTTTTTCCTTATACCACGAAAAAGAATCGTTGGAAAATAAAATGACTTTCAAAATAACCATTTCCACTGGATTTTTAAAAATCAAGTATTGTTGTCTAGCCAAGCACAACTAACATATTCCCTTTTTTATAGATGTGGGTGAAGCTGCTCCCTTGAAAGCCTTGCAGGAGTCCCTGACCTCCAAGTTGCTATGTAGGATCTAAGACTTCGGTACACAGCAAGGGGTGGGGGGCTCTAAACACCACTGTGGGTGTTACTCAAAATCATCTCATAACATGCATTTCTAGTAGCAGGTAGACCCCGTCCCTGGAGGCTCACGTGACCTTCAGCCTGTCCCTGAAGCCCACCTTGCTTTCTTATGCTGAGGGTAAACAGTAATTAAGACAACTTCACCTAGAATACAATGGCTTCTTATTAAATACTAGTTTTCCAATTGTTGTAGCTCAAACTGTTGAACTAAGGTTGTTATAAGCATAATGCACTCCTGTTCTGAAATACAGAACACCAGACTACTGAACCTTTTCAGGGTCATTAAACAGCTGTAAACATTATTACAAAAATAAACCAGAGATTTCATGCTTACATTTTGGCCTAGAGCTTGCTATGCTGAGCAAGTGCATTTTTTTCATCTCTTACAATCAACGCTGGTGACATTTGGGCATCCAAACAAATTACATCACAAACATTACCGGGGTGGGCAGGATACTGAGTGGTTTATTTGCCAGATGATTAATAGATGAACAGGAGGGCAGCGCGGGTGACCTGTTCCGTTTTGACTGATGTGCAGACAACGCTATGAGACAGGGCCAGAAATAGTTAAATCCTTGCTGAATTTATGAACGAAAATACCGTATTCAAATCAGGCTGTGGAGGATGAAAACTGTAACCAACAGAGTCAAGTTGCAGACTGTGGTCAAACACCCAAAGGGATAGAACATTGGCCAAAGTCAAGACCCTCACTGCCTTGAGTAGTGAGCAGGACTTGGCTGAGCTGCTTTAGTACATGGTCCCATGGAGCCCCAGGCAGCTTCCATGCTGGTGGGACAAGAGTTGGATAATTTGAGACAAGAAAGAGGAATAATGAGTGTCTTCTCCCTGGAAACTTTGGATGACTTCAAAATTCTCAAAGACATGACCATTTTTGCTTTGGGTTTGGCAAAAAAAAAAAAAAAAAATTCTCAAAGGCAAACAGCCTCCATCACCGTGGCTTTTGGAGTCTCCATTGAAACTGTAGCCCAGAAATGAAGATAGATAATGAGCACAACCACCTTGATGGAAAAGAAAAATGACCACAAAGGGCTCTCCTGTGATTTTCTCAGAGTAGAGAAGACTTCTGGTCTGGATCCCTGGATCACCTTCTGCCCATACCACACAAAGCCAGGAAAGTAGGTGCTGGGCATGGAATGAGGACAAGTTCACATAGGGTAGTTATTAGGACTATGGACTGTCCTCTCAATAAAAAGCAACAGCGTTCATCAGCAAGAGCATCACCATCATCACCATCATCATCACCATCATCACCACCATCAGCAATATCATCACCATTGCCATCACCAGCATCAGCATCACCACCATCACCATCATCATCACCAACATCACCATCATCATCACCAACATCACCATCATCATCACCAGAACTACCATCATCATCATCACCACTATCACCATCACCAGCAGCAGCAGCAGCAGCATCACCACCACCATCAACACCACCATCAGCAATATCATCACCATCACCATCACCAGCATCAGCATCGCCACCATCACCATCATCATCACCAATATCACCATCTTCATTACCAGAATTATCACCATCATCATCATCACCACTATCACCATCACCACCACCAGCAGCAGCAGCAGCATCACCACCACCATCATCACCAACATCACCATCATCATCACCAGCATTATCACCATCATCATCACTACTACTACCATCGCCACCAGCATCAGCAGCAGCATCAGCATCACCACCACCATCATCACCACCATCATCATCAGCATCATCACCAGCATCAGCATCACCATCATCAGCGTCATCACCAGCATCATCAGAATCATCACCACCATCAGCATCATCACCACCATCACCACCATCACCATGATCAGCATCATCACCACCCTCATCATCATCATCATCATCACCATCATCTCTATCACTATCATCAGCATCATCATTATCATTACCATCACCATCACCACTATCATCACCTTCACCCTCATCATCACCACCACCATCATTATCATTATCATCACCATCACCACCATCGTCACTATCATGGCCATCACCATCACTATGTACATTAACAGGATCCTCATCTTCATCATCTTTCTCCTCATCATCAAAATACCACCTGCCAACACTGCTGGGTACATCACGATTATTATCTCATGGTAGCCTTATACAACCTTAGATGATCGGTGCTATGTTATTCCAGTATAAAAGATGAGGAAAGAGGGGCTCAGAAAGTTAAAAGAGGCAGACATGCCAGCGGCCAGGCTGGCTTTTTGCAACACATTTATTCTTGCTGGGCTGGATAACAACAGTCAGAAGCCAGCTCAGTTATTTGCGAAGTGCCTGGAAAGAACGAAGCCACACCCATGGGCAAGCTCTGAGGAAGCCAAGGAGCAAAGGGGACACAAAGACATGAGCCAGGAAGTGAAAACATGTGGGTCAGACATGGCAGGCATTGCAGATGCAGAAATGTAGCAGGTCTGTTACGCATTAACTGGTAGACCAGAGGGTTACCCCCAAAAAATTATCTTTAGGTTCCTCTGTTTTCCTTTTATTTTTTGAGGTGGAGTTTCGCTCTTGTTACCCAGGCTGGAGTACAGTGGCACCATCTCGGCTCACCGCAACCTCCGCCTCCTGGGTTCAAGCAATTCTTCTGCCTCAGCCTCCTGAGTAGCTGGGACTACAGGCGTGTGCCACCATGCCCAGCTAATTTTTGTATTTTTAGTAGAGACGGGATTTCACCATGTTGACCAGGATGGTCTTGATCTCTTGACCTCGTGATCTACCCGCCTCGGCCTCCCAAAGTGCTGGGATTATAAGCGTGAGCCACCGCGTCCAGCCTCTTCTGTTTTCTTAATATCTAGAAGGGCTGACACATTATTCCACATTCTCCTGTAGAGTCAGGTGACTTATTCCCCCAATTAGACTGCAGTCATGGAAAGAGAATGATGGCTGAGGTCCCACTGATATGAATACAATTGGCTACTCTCCCTCGAGCATCGGTGTGACCTTGGGCCCCTGCCAGAGCCTCAGTTTCTTTCTCTCTCTAATAAACTGATAGACTGTCCCATTCACTTCGAGGAATTTTGACAGGGCATGTGGGGTTGTGGGAGAGAAAATGAGGCATTCTCTACCTGTGCAGTAACTCATCTTCGATGCTGGCTGCAGCAGTGAGCACAGCTGTTTAGATCCAGAAGCCACCTTAATCTGGCAGCAGAGGACATGCTGAGAGGGGAAGGACATGACCAAGGCATGGAAAAAAATGCTGGTTAAAAAAATGCTCCTGTTATCAGTCTTATCAGAGGATCTATGTAGCGGGACTGGCATCTTTCGATAACATTTTGTAATGCCTACATGCAGCAAGACATGGGGACATCTAGAGATCTACAAGCAAGACCAGGCTTTCGCCTTGAAAAGCTGACTCAGGGAGGAAGAGAGGGATGGACTCATGAAGCTCGGGTCACCTGCTGAATCGGAGAGAGCGTCAGCATGCTGGGCGCAGTGGGATGGGAGTGCGGGAGAGAGACAGTATGGGAGGTGGTGGTGGGAGGAGGGACAGGCCTTGGCTGGGCCCCCAGGAGGTCACCAGGTCACATGGGGTAGTTGTTAGGACTATGGACAATCCTCCCAATAAAAAAGCAACAATCCTCATCACCATCATCATCATCATTACCATCACCGTCGTCAACACCATCGTCACCACCACATGTGCCCGAAGGACCAGCATATGCGAAATGTAGATGGAGTTTGGAAAGCTCTGGAGACAGAGGGGAGGTATGGCAGAGGCATGGGCTGGTGCAGACTTGAAAGTCAGTCTGAGCAGAATGGAGTGTATATGTGGGCAAAACACTGGCTCAAGAAGCTCTTAGCAAAGGAGGGACATAACATGCACGCCTCACATTGCCAGAGAGCCTCATCCATCCTACCAGGTTCCTATAAGAAACATGTCAATAGCTGAGCCCCACAGAGCCTCCCCTAGGACAGCCACCAACTATAGGGCTGACACGGCCATGTCTTCGGAAAACTTACAAGAGAACACCTTCAAAACTGTACCCACCCTCTGTCTATGCGCAGCTGGAAAAGGCAGCGTTCTATCCAATGTGAGTCAGAGAAGGCGAAAAACCAATAAACGGTGAAAATAAACTCCTGGACCACAAACCAAACATCGCAAGGTCAAAGCTCTTATGGTGTGAGGGCTCCCCGTGCATGAGAAAGAAGAGGGTAGAGTTTGGAAAAAGGCATCGGTCTCCACTTGCCCTCTTTGTTACGGTGAAAAAGTAGAAGCAGAAACTTTCCCCACATCTCCCGACAGCCCAGCCCCACCTCACCATAGCTGTGAGCCCAACTCCACACTCCATGCTCTATGCTGACTTCAGGTGCTCCAGGAAGTCTTCCTGGGTTTGACCCAGGCTGGAGGTGATCCTGCTTCCTCAGAATGGAAGCTTGGTGAGAGTAGGTGGGTTACCAGCCCCCTGTCTGTAGCTCATAGAGAACCTCAGCCTATGGAAAGTCTCTAAGTACCCTGGTCCTCTAAGCTTATGATCAATCATGGTGCAGGAGAGCTGTCACGTCCATGGACTGCAGTTTGGGAATGGCAACCCAGGCCTCACACCCCAGCATCTAGGTCATGAAGTGAGCCTCCCATTTCACCCAGATGGGATGACTTGGGAAGGAGATAGCCCCCTAATTCTCTGTAATGGATTTTTATTTGAACTGTGTCCACCCCATCAAGGAAAGTAACAAGAACCCCAGAACCTCCCCCCATATCATATATATATATATAATGCAAAACTGAAAAAGATACCAGCAGTTGTCAGGAGTGTATTGATTCCTCTCACTGGCTTTCCTGCTCCCTTTTTAAAGCAGGCTTGGTCATAGCAGGAAGTTGGGTATTTAATCCCCTATTAACCCGCCTCGGCTCCCTGCGCCTGCCTCAGCGCCCAGCCCCTGGCCTGGGAACCAGAGGCCCTGACCTCCGCGGGACCCCTCCCTAGGGCAGCAGCGGCCAGGGAGCAGACACCAGGCTACACCCCCCACTCCTTCACCCCTGACTAAAGCCGTTACGTCTGAGCACTTACAGACTATGATATCGTGTCGAACAGTTTATTTTCATCTCACAGAGGCCTCAGATTTGATTCGGTGCAAAAGTAAATATAATGTAAAACGCATATACGCAAGAGTGATCAAAGGGGTCTTAATTTTGAAATATTTATAGAAGTCGGCCCAGGGAGATTCGTCCACAGGGGCACCTGTCGAAGACATAAGCTCAGATACACATCATCCCGTTAAGTATGCAGGATCATTACTGAGCAGAAAACCCAGGCACTCCGTCGGGTCCCCTGCTGCCTGCAATTTCTGGGCTGAGGCTAACAGATGGAGGCTGGCCAGGGCTGGGCTGGGCCCTTGGTTCTTTTTGGCCTGGAGGTCCCCGGTTCAGCATCCCTAGCTCCTGCACAGGTAACAAGGCTTTCGTGGCCTCCGCCTGGCTGGCCTCCTGGGAGAGGAGGGAAGACTGACTCAAGACCCCCTCAACGCAGGTGCTGGTGCAGCCAGCTGCAGGAGGCCCAGCTCATGGGCCCAGGACTTCTGGGAGCTGCTGTCTCAGATGTGGGGGTGCTGCTGCCATAGATGGATTCTTGGGACAAAGACCAATTTTGCAGCATGATCAGGAAAGAAGGGGGTTAAAGACTGACTTGAGGATGGAGAACCCTCCAGTTCATCTTTCAAAACCTATTTTGGTAAAGGACTCCCATGGGCAGGGGAGGTGGCTCACGCCTATAATCGCAGCATTCTGGGAGGCCGAGGATGGTGGATCACTTGAGGTCAGGAGTTCGAGGCCAGCCTGTCCAATATGGTGAAACCCCAACTCTACTAACAAATTATCCAGGTACGGTGGCATGTGCCTGTAGTCCCAGCTATTTAGGAGGCTGAGACAGGAGAACTGATTGAACTGGGGAGGAAGAGATTTGAGGTCAATTCGAGACCAGACTGCCCACTATGGTGAAACCCCATCTCTACTAAAAAATTATTCAGGCTTGGTGGCACACGCCTGTAGTCCCAGCTATTTAGGAGGCTGAGACAGGAGAATTGCTTGAACTGGGGAGGTGGAGACTGCAGTGAGCCGAGATCACCCCAGTGTACGTTAGCCTGGGTGACAGAACAAGACTCCATCTCAAAAAAATAAAAATAAAAGAAATAAGAGAAAAAGGACTCCCTTTTCTCAGGGAGCAGAGAGGGACAGCTCGGTGCCCTTTTGTGCATATAATTTCCCCTGTTGGGAACATCTACTCTGCAACCCCTGCTTGCCCCTGGGCCTAGTAATCTTGGGGACATTAAATACCACTTCTTCCAGGAAGCCCTCCTTGATGCGTCAGGTCCATGTCCAGAGCCCTTCCATCTATCTCCATGGTATTTTGGCCTCACCCCAAACACTGTCTTCTACATTGGGTTAGTTTGTTTATACCTGTCCAAAGCCCCATGAGGGCCACACCATGGCCACTGGCTTCACCAGGGTCCCCCAGCACCTGACACAGAGCCAGGCACAGGGGAGAAACTTGAACATTTGCTAAGTGACAGAATAGAAAAACAAGCAAATAAATAAACAATTAAATGAGGGAAGAAATGAATGAATGAATGAATGAACAAGTTGCAGGCTCCCAGCATAACATCTATCCTTGAGGAGAAAGGTCGTCGCCGGGGTTGGGGGGGTGGGGGGGTTGGAGGATGACTCAGACAACATGAACAGCCCTGCCCACAGCTCATGGAGGCACAGCCAGGCGAGAAGTTTGGTCACTAGAGCTTTACTTCAATGTCACCCCAGAAAACTTAGAAGAAAACAGCTCTTCTACACAGCCACTCCCAATCCCCTCCCAAACCCTTAAAGCAACCCCTATAAAGAGCTAACCCCACTCTGTCTCTTAGTGGATTTCACAGCGCGTGCCTTATCACCCTTTACCCTTACCCAGGACCTCCTGGGGCCCACAGGCAACCCAAACCCAACGCTTTGCAGATAACAAGTATGCTACAAATTCTGGTGGAATTAATTTGGATTCCAAGCCCCTCAATGTGTCTTTTTCAACCTCCACTCTCCTATTGACTACCCTGCTTCTTTCAGTATTCTCATACTTGCTTATGCAAATATTCATTCATTCATTCATTCAGTAAGCCCTTCTGACTCTACTGCACACCAGGCATGGTGCCTGGCTCTGCAGAGAGAATCTCAAACACCCTGCCCTCCTGAAGCTCATCATCTAAACGACAGACAGATTTGAAACATCCACCCAAAGAGACGGTTCATCTGTTTCTTTAGTGCCTGGGGCAGAGGAGGCCCTTGGGATGAGCTGCCGATGCGGGGTGACACCGCCACTGCCTTCCCTAGAGTTGTTCTTGCAGACAATACCCTCCACTCTGAACCTCTGCTGACGCCTCTCTCCCTGATCTCAGCTCGCTTCACCCCAAAATCTAGTCTTTGCATAGCATCAGGAAGAAGATGGCCAACTGGAACCAAATGGGATGGCCTCAGGGGCAGCTAAGGCGTCCTCTCTGTGATGACAACACATCCACAGGGCAACATTCCCAAGTGCCTAGAGCAGATCGTCATGCTAGCAGGTGCTCAGGAAGTGCTGACTGAATGAATGACTCCTCTCCCCAGTCCAGGTGCGCTGACCTGCTCTCCCAGCGAGCCCCAGGGTGAGGACCCAAGACGCCTGGCCTCCCCAACACTACGTCGGTGGGCCTGGATCCTCCCTCTGTAGCCTCCTCCACTCCCTTAAACCATACCTGCATGCTCATCCAGGTAACCATGTGGCCTCATGTGTCCTGACCTCTCTCTGAGTCGTGCTTCCCATGTGTTAGACAAGGAGGCTGGCCAGGCTGGGCCCTGACCTCAGCCCTTCCATCTGTCCCCCTGTGGGTGCCTCTGAGGCCCACCTGACAGGGAGGGATCCCATAGCCAAACCCGGATCCTGAATCACCACCCTTCTGCAGTTGAACTTCGCTGATGCTGAATAAAGGCAAATATTCTAAAATGAAGCAATTAACATTTCTCTCTGCACAAGGGATAAAACGCCATTCATGAGCTGGTCCGGGACCCTCACTGCACCACCCATCTGATGTTGGACATGCTGTACTTTCTCACTGGGGTCTTGACATCAATGTCTTCCCCCACCCCACTTCCAGGTGCCACGAGTTATGTCCTAAGGAGAGGCCTTCGGGGAACCTCAAGGCATTCTGTAACTTCGGTAGCTCAGCGTGAAAGTATCACTCACCCAAGCTGTAAGCAGCATGCAGCAGCCACTGTGGTCCACCGCAGGGCAGCCACTGTGGTCCACCTCAGGACAGCCACTGCTACTCTTTGGGCTCCTCGAGGAGTCTCTTTACTGGGACTCTGGGTGACAAAGGAAAACCCTCTGCTGCTTCCAGAAGGTGTACAGTATCTTACTCCAAAATAGCTGAGCTCTGAGGAGCACCTCGTCAGCTCTATGTCTGTGCTATGGTGGCAACGCTAAGGTACCTGGGAAGATGAGTGAGGTCACTGCTAGGAACTGCCCTGCAAAGGCTGTGTCTGTTCCCACCTCCCCTCCTCCTTCCCCTGTCACCATCTGCATGTCAGAGCTGCCAGGCCTCCATCAGGCCTGCAATAGCCTTCAGTCCTGCTCAGAGCCACCTGTTCCAAAGCCTCATGGAAGTCTGGCACTCATAGGCATATGTGGTAGGCAAGGGGTTAATAACTTTACCTTTTGTATTTTTAAAAGCACTTGCAGTTAATAAGGAAAAGTCAAACAGCCCCATGAGAAACCTGGACAAAAAGCATGTGAGCAGGGAATTCATGGAAGAAACAGAATTTGGCCACAAACATGTCACCCCTAACCAGAAAGCAAGAAGACTCAAATCAACACATTAGCAAGGTTCCATTTTTAAATAATTATATTACAGATTGCACCAGGACTTCGTGCGAACCCTGAATTTCCTCCATTGGCTCATGGCACACCCAAGACAAAACCAGGAAGGAGGTCAAGTGGCCTTGTTGCAACTGTAACTTCCCTTCGAAAGTCAGAAGCCCTGAGCCACTCCACAGGATGCTTGAACACCGCTGACTGTCACTTCGAGGAAGCCGGGCTAGGAAACTGGGCATTCTGGAAAGCTAATATACCTGAGACCAAAAAGAACGGAAAAGGGCCTCGTGCTAGAAGACCAAGGTGTATGCTTTCTATGCGACCCCGAGAATCCTAGTAAAACCCATCCAGCAGTCCTGCCAAGAAAGCCAACGGGCCGGGATACATCTAGAGCCAACCAACAAGCTCACATTGACGAGGGGTGGAACCCCAAGCCCGGGGTCATGCTTTTTCCACTTGCTCTCCCCTAGGCCCATGGGATAACTCCATTGAAGTGCAAAGGTCGAAGATCAAAAGTCGCTGTTTTCTCCATGGTGAAACTACCCAGATTCATGCCGAAGGTTTCTACCAAAGAGCCACCGCCGCATGCCACCTAATCGCTCTTCCCATCACTCCCCATAGACTCCTCAACTACTTGGCAAGCTCCTCTGCATCCCACGAATGAGAGCTGTCCATCCCTTCCGCACAGATGTGTTCCTTGAGGAAGGGGACAATGGTACAGAGGATGGCAGAGCAGGAAATATCTCTGAGATCATCTAGCTCCTAGACACTTCATCTGATGTCCCCATTTTACACATAGGCAAATGGAGGCCAGACGGTAGGGGGTGACTCACCTACAGTTCCACAGCAAATTAGCAGATATGTGTCTGTGTCTTACTTTGCTTGGTTACCTCACTCAAGAAATTTAATAGGCATTAGATATCCATGTTGGATGCATGTTGGATGGATGGATGGATGGGCAGATAGATGAGTGGGTGGACTAAAGAGGAAATAATACACACAGAGACGAACAGGTACAGAGTCCCACCAACAAATTATTGAATGCTCTTGCCTCTACCCTCTAAGTTGTCAAACAGAGGTTCAGAAGCTATGAAAGGACTTCCATAATATACCTTACCCCCGCCAGACCCCACACTTACCTATCAGACAATATAAAATTAGGCTCATTGATTACATCATGCCCTGTGTATATGAACCAACCTTGGGGTCCTTAACATCAGGAAGCACGTCTCCCTGTTGGCCTACCCAGGCCTCTGCAACCCAGGGCGTGACGTGGATGCTCATTAACTGCAGATGTTTGCATCTCTGCCACCCTAGGGGATGCAAACTCTCTGCTGGAAGCCCCTGAAGGGTGGCTGGAGGCTGCAGCCTGTGCACTCAGGACTGAGGACATTCAGGGTGGAGATTTCCCCAAGACTTTTCTCATAAAGAAAGCAAGAAGAAGAGAGATGGAATAAGGATCAAAGACATCCCCCACGTATAAAACACACTTCAGGAGGCAGGAGAGAGCATTTCCATGTGCTCCTTCATGTGTTTGATTTGCATCAAATTACATCAGGTTGATGTGATGTAACGTGACATCCCCCACCCATGAAATGCATAAATCAAGGCACCCCATAAATTTAAAGGAATAGAGCTCTTTTCCAGAAGTGGCTAATTACTCATAAACAGCAGATATTTTATTGCCATTAAAGTCAGTAGCAGGTTTTTAATAGCCAGAGCATTTTGTAACTCAAGATTTTCATAATCCAGGCCTGGGGAAGTCAAGCATTACCTGTTTGTAAGTTCCTCGGGGGTTGCAGAGATCCTGCCAAGGTTGACCACCTCTGGGGAGGCTCCCACAGCCGTGCCCAACTGGGGTGTGCTACCAGTTCTGACCCACTGCTGCTCTGCCGGGAGGGGAACCCTGAAAACACCACTCCACGCTGAGGGTTCCTAGTGGGGTCTAGGACTTCCTGCACTCTCACTCACACCTATTAATCAGGTCCAGACTCCGCAGCCAACTGCAGATGCCCGCGTGGACACCCACATCCTTGCACCCATGCCCACCACACTCTCTACATGGGAGGACGGACCCCTCTTCCTACTCAGTCCTGCAGCTTGGATGAGATGCAGCCAGCTCCCTGTTTCTGACTGTGGAATCAATATGAGCCAATCAGAATGTTCCAACCCCCAGTCTCAGTGATTGGTTCAAGGATCATCATGTGACCTATTCCAGGCCAATGAGAGTGATAACGAGGGCCTGTCAGGGAGCTACAAGGATGGTTCAGACACTCTCAGTGAGGTCTGGAGCTGTGGCAGCTGTTTTGCTACCAAGAAGAGCCTAAGTGACTGGTAGTGAGGTTACACAGCACTGGGGGACATGGCCAGTGCTGAGGAGGTGGAGGAGGAGAGATGTCAGATGTTTGGTGACATTTGAGCTCCTGGATCAAGTAGCAGCTGAGGCTGAACTATTTACATACTTCACACTGACAGAGTCAATACGGGTTTCCTGGTGGTTTAAGTTGGTTTGGATTAAATTTTCAATCACTCGAAACCAAAGGAGTCCTGGCTGATAAACCTGCCCTCTGTTCCAGACACCCCCTGGGGTTCTCCGCTACTCCTCTGCCCTTCCAGCCTTCATCCCGCCCATAATCACACCAAGGCACTCCCACCTTTTTTTGTCAATATGTTTTTGGGGAACAAGTGGTGTTTGGTTACATAATAAGTTATTTAGCGGTGAATTCCGAGATTTTGGTGAAACCATCACCAGAACAGTGTACACTGCACCCAAGGTGTACGCTTTTATCCTTCACCACCCCCACTCTTTCCCTCGAGTCCCCAAACTCCACTGTATCATTCTTATGCCTTTGCATCCTCACCATCTTTATTTTCTTCTACTTAACTCGTATAAATCTTGACTATCCTAAGCCCAGACTGCTCCATGCCCACCCCCGGGGTCCTGAGCCACAGACTGGCTTGGGATCTTCCAGAAGCGTCAGGTAGGAAGCAGAAGGTGACAGGTTGAGGCTTCTCCTGTGTGCCCTGGACAGAATGGGCACTCCACCATGGTCACCAAGAACGCGTTTCTCACCCCACCCAGCTGCCTTCTAGCCACTTGCCAAGGGGTCTGGAATCCCACCGATGGGTCTTTCCCCAGTGCTTTCCTTATCTGTGTTACGGCGAGGTGGTTTTTTTCTGTTAGGCATCATGTTTCAGTCTTCCGGAAGGAAGGCCGTGTGGATTTCATAAGCTGCCTCTCAGAAGAAAGCCTTGCATGCCCTTTTACTCCTTTTGCATCCATCCTCTCCTCCCCATCCTCACCTTGGGTAACTTCTCAGATCTACAGCCAAACGTCACTGTCCCAGGCACGTCTCTCGGCCTCCCTAGCCCCCAGACATACCCCTGGTGCCCCGTTCAGATCCTTGTGTGCTCAGCAGGCTGTATAACCTGCGTTAAGAAGCCAGCCTGCTGTCCATGATGGGGGAGCCCCAGGGTGTTTGATGTCACTCAGGTTTGAGGTTCGCTCCCTGCACTCCCTCAGTCGGCCTTGCCCTGGAGGGAGGGATTCCTGGCCTCCTCTTCATTGTGCAATGAGCGCTATGACTATGACGCCCAGAGTGACCAGGCGCTCACCAAGTGCTCCCGCTCCAAGTCAAGGCGCCCCCTGCAGCTCGCCACGTGTGTGCCTCGGAAACTGCAGGAAGTGTCAGTGTATCTGGACACCTGGATTCAGGAACAGGGCACCCAGAGCAGGCGGAGAGTTAAAGAGAGACAGGAAAGGAGCTACTGCCAGGTCCTACAGCCAGCATCAGCTGAGCTGCACCGCGGCCACTCTAGCATACTCACGGCAAGCAGGGCCAGCCCAAGGCCCCCAGCAAAGCACCCGGGACTGCAGGCGCAGAGGGCACTGCCCAGACCCTGGGAAACTTGCCCCATGTCTTTTTTTCTAGACACCATGCTTGGCCCTGGCAGGGAGCCGGGGACTGCCCATGTCTGACCTCCCTGGAATCTCCATCATGTTACTACTTATCCACCCTCCCACCTGCCCCCACCTCCTTGCCGCCCTTCACAGCGACTGTTCCCAGGCCCCTTCCCCCACCACAGCTGCTGTCACTGCCAGCCTTGCTCCTGCCGAAACCCCCGGGAGGGTGCCCTGCCCTTACGTGCTCTTCGCACAGTCTGGGCAGGCCCTTGGCGGCTGGGAACAGATTCAGCAGACTGTGCAGAGCCTGTCATCTCACTCCAGAAGCCCAGCTGGCCAGGGACTGGCATGTGCAACCTCTGATCTATGGAATTGCTTGTTCACCCCAGCATCCTTGGACTCCACAGGTCCCAGTGCCCCGCGGTGACAGAGAAAGGGGATTTACCAATCCACTCATTCACTCCTTCATTCATTAAGAGCATAGAATAACCACTTGTTCCATTTCTGTCGCTCTCATTAGCCATAAACTCTGTGACAGCAGTGACAATGACTCCTATTATTATTCTATCCCTGTTGGCTACCTGAGTGCTGGGGGCACCCAGCAGATTTTTGTTGCTGTTGTTTAATACTAAATATTCCTAATAAAATATTTATTTAGTGGATGAAGAAATAAATGCAGACATGAATAGATGGATGGTGGATGGATGAATGGATCGATGGATATGTGGATGAGTGGGAGGAGGAAGGGAGGAAGGAGGAAAGTAAGGGGGAGAAAAAGAAAGGCTAAATAGATGGTTGGATGGATGGATGGATGGATGGACAGATGGAGGTGTGGATAGGCAGATGAAGGAAGGGATGGATAGGTAGTAGATGGATAGATGGTTGGTTGGACGGATGACTGAATGGATAGGTAGTTGGATGGATGTGTGTAGATGAGCAGATGAAGGGAGGGATGGGTGAGTGGGTAGACGGATGGAAGATGGATGGATGGATGGTTGGATGGATGGATGGTTGGGTGGACGGATAGATGGATGGTTAGATGAATGGATGTGTAGTTAGGCAGATGAATGGAGGGATAGGTGGGTGGTGGATGGATAGATGGATGAATGGATAAGTGAATGGGTGGGTAGAGAGAGGAAGAAAGGAAGAAAGTAGGGGAAAAAAGAGAAAGGCTAAATAGAAGAACAGAAGGATGAGTAGATGTGTGGATGGATGGATAGATGGAATGAGCAAATGACACCTTCTATGTGTTAGGCCTTATGAGGACTGTGGAGATAAGCCTGGACAAATTTCCTCTAGAAACGAAGCAGCTCTACACCTGATACCCAAACTGAGAGCAGGAAGAACACAGTAGGTGTCCCCACGGGCTATCCTCTTGCAGGGAGGTAGCAGGAGAATTCAGAGAAAGGAAAGAGGAAAATTCAGCATCCATTATAATATTCCTTGACATCTAGTAAACTTTTTCTTGGGCAGTAGGGCTCTGTTAGCTTAGGGAGATATCTTTAGTCCTTTCTAGGAAAATGAATGCTAAGGAACAGAGGAGCTACTCTAGCTGGAGATCCTTCTGATGCAGCTTCCTTGGGCCCGAATCCATTCTAAACCTCATAGCTCAATAGTCCTGTCTTCAGGAGTTTTTCTGTAGAGCCTCGTTTCCTAAAATCCTATCCTCTCCAGAAGCTAAGGGTCCCCTCACGTGTTTCAGAAAAGAAAACAAAGTAAAAATAGTCCAAAAGGGCCTTACAGATCTGCGCTCCCAGTTGCAGGCACCCGCATTCACCTTCCTGATGCTTTTTGCTATAGAGTTTGCTATAGCGTACTGCAATAAACCACCTTCACATTTTTTGTCATGTTTTTGTACCCCTGCTAATATTTTTTTAATTAATTCACTATTTTTTACTTTAATGCATTTAAAAGGAAACTATATCATTACCCTAAATGGAAATTTGTATCACTTGCTCTAAATTAAAGGTAATTATAAAAATAAATAAAATGAGAACAATGTTATTAAATTCTGGCTGAATGCTGCTCCCTGCAGCTGGCTCTGGCCTGGGGCCTGCTCCATGTACAGAGGGAGGCTGGCAGAGGTAGCAGGTGCTAAAGACACACTGGGGGCTGGAAGGGACTTCTCTCCTGGACATCCCAGGGAGCGTGGCAAGAGTCGGTCTCTTACCCTGTGACTTTGGTTATCTTACATGGGGTTCTCCATATCTTCTGAAGTTGCCAGGCCAGGGACAGTGGCTCGCACCTAAGATCCCAGCACTTGGGGAGGCCGAGATGGGAGGATCACTTGAACCCAGGATCATCTGAGATCAGCCTAGGCAACATGGTGAGACCCCCATCTCTACAGAAAATTTTAAAATTACCAGGCTTGGTGGCATGCCTGTAATCCCAGCTACTCAGGAGGCCAGGAATTGGGAGGCTACAGTGAGTCCTGATTATGCCACTGCCCTCCAGCCTGAGTGACCGAGTGAGACCCTGTCCCTAAACAGAAATTAAAAAAAAAAAAAAATGAAGTCACCCTGGGCACCACCAATGGCCGGCTTCTCCCTGGTCAGGACAGGCTACCACTCGAGTAATATTATAATGGATACTGAATTTTCCCCTTCCCTTTCTCTGAATTCTCCTGCCACCTCCCTGCAAGTGTATAGCCGTGTGTGTGCGGGGGGACCTACTTAGTTCTTCCTGCTCTCAGTTTGGGTATCAAGTCTTGACCCTCTTCCTTTAATCATCCAGGATCTCAGGCCACAGAGGATTAGGATCTTCTTAAGAAGTTCTGAATAAATGGGAATGGATGGAGTTTTCCTCCTCATTAAAGAAAAAAGCAATTTAAAAATCTACTGACCTCTCCCATCTCTGCACGCTGGGTCCTCAACATACCTATCCCTGACCTTCACTGCCTCCGAAGCCCAGAGGATCCTGTCTCTGTCAGGAGCCTGCTCCATTTTCAGGGAACACAGATGTCCCAGAGGGACAGCTGGTGACAGGTCCCTGCTTCCCTCAAAGCCATGGAAAAGGAGAGCCCTTTCTGCTGCACAACTTCAAACTCAGGGTGTGAGTGAAAGAGAATAGCAAAACCCACTGAAAAACACACACGTGCAAACCACACGTTCGTCTTAGGCAGGCTAAAGTTCTAGTCATACCCAGAACCTGGCCCAAATGGATGATTCACACCTTTTCCTCTAAGATAAAGACTCCGAAAATAGCACAACAGTTCTGAGGCTGGATCCTGAAAACCCACCTTGTTTTTCTCTTTCAAGAGAGGGATATTTCAAATATCAGTGAAATCTTTATAAGAACAACTAAATAGATGGGATTTAGCTTCACAACGAACCGCACTTTTTCTTCCCCTCAGAGGGCAAAAAAAAAGAATTTAGGATTTTTTTTGTAAAAAGATTTTGTTTTTCCTGATATTGCCTGAGCTGATGCTTCTGACGCTAGAGATTATCTGCGCGGCAGCCCGGTTTGTTGTAATTAACACACAAGTAGCAGCTCCACTTCCTAGTAATATATTTTTCTAAGACTTTGATGATGCTAAGAGATTTTGAATCCCACATTGCAGACTTTGAAGAAAATGCATTGGATAGAGACATCGTAGATGAAATTGAAAATAACTCAGGTTTAATATGCCTCCCCAGGAGGCTTCTGGAAAGAATGGGTTAAAGGTATTTGTACACACTGCACTGTGGATTGGGGTATAAGGAAGTTGGTCTTGCGGGACCTTCCAAGACGTAAGAGATGTGATCAGGCCTTCTTCTTTGGGGGTGTTTTGGCCCCTAAGTATCTTCTTTGGTCTCAAACATAAATGGCTTTCTTAAAGGATTTAATTAATTCTTAAATGTGCACAGTGCCCATGAGCACAAACATTAACTTGTTAAAAGCATTAAGCCAGATTCTGTTCTCAGCCACGCACAAGCAGTTCCCCGTGACATCCCTGGGAGTGTCACATGCAGGCTGGGTCCCCACAGATGCCCTGCACCTTTTCTGCCCAGCTCACAGCCTGCCCATGACTCCTGCAAGCACTGGGCTATGACTCATCCCAGGACCAGCTGCTACAATCTGGCCTCTCCTCCAGCCCCCAGAAGCAGCACCCGGGTGGGGACTCTGTCCCCTTCTGCTTTGCTGTCTTTCCTCTTCACTGAGATTCCCAGGCTGCTGATGGCTTCTCCATGCCTGGCAAGGACACCACGGAGCAGAGGACACGTTGGGAGTCCTGCCTGGATGAGGAGAGCCGTGGTGAGAGAAGCCTCATGCTGAAGCCTCCCCAGATGTGAGCACATCAGGAGACGGAGCATGCTGTCTTTTCTCGGACCCCATCCAACCCTCCTGCCCCTGCAGGTTCCTCACACTGTGGCCCATTTGCACATTCCACTCCCGTCTTATACACAGCCCAAGTTTCCCTTATTTTATCTGTCTGGGGTAGAATCCGATTTAAAACAGCAGAAACAACATTGATCGTTCATAAAATTAGCCATGCACACACACACATGTGAATATATGCACGTGTGTGTGTTTGTAATGATGATATGTGCTTCCAGTTACAGAGAAAGAGCATTCTTAGGAAGCACTGGGAGGAGTGAAAACTGGTATATTTTTTCTGAAAGCAGTTTGGCATTGTAGATCAAAAGGTTCAGAAATATTTATAAACTATTGCTCAGTTTTCCACTCCCAGAACAAACTTAGAATGCTATCAGCAATAAAGACAAAACTGTACTGAAATGCCATTCATAGTGAGAAAAAACACAGATGCTCCAAATGTTGACAAGTAGGGGAATGGTTACATTAAAGCCACTGAGGAGTGCTCTGCCTTCAACATCAGGCTTTCAAAAGACATTTCGGTGGATGGGAACATGCCCATGATAACATTTCAAGGAAAAGGTGAAGCTATGGTTACAGTCTCACCCCAGTTCTGAAAAAGAAAAGAACATATAGGCATAGAAAATAATGAAAGAAAAAAATCACAAAACGTTATTTCTGGGTGGTGGGACCAACGCTCTTCTGAATGCTATTGTGTATTCTCCAAATTAGTTCATGGACATGCACCGTTTCTCTAATCAGAAAAATACAGTTATTTCTGAAGGGAAAATTAAAATGAAAGAAAATCCATCCTCATTCAGCAGAGACCAATCTTCAACACTTAATTTTAAGAGAAAATTTTTGGTAACTGGCCACATATCTAGTCTGGACCAGAATTAAGTAAATAAGAGATAAAAATAATGATAACCATTAGAACAATTCAAGCATCTTAATTGCATAATTTGAAAGAAAATGACTCCCAGAGGTGATGGTTTAGTGATGGTGGCATGAAGGAAATGGGTGCCTCCCGAGATGGCACATCATCATAGATACCCCTTCCAACCCCACTCACAGGAGCCACCTCTGCCCATCCTTGCAGATCCCTAGGCAGAATGCCCAGGACACATGTAGACGTTCCAAAAACGTAACTGAAGTGAGTAAAGATGCTATTTCACATCTCATGAGGAAGGGCACACAAGTTTATTTTTTCCCCTGAGGTATTCGAAATTTTACAAAGAACCCTGGAAGTCTAACTAGTTCTGTTAAATGCAACCATTACTTACTAAGCATCTATCGTTTAGATTCAATGAAACAAAGAGCATTAAGTTAATTTCCTCTCATCCCTGCTGCCCTCACAGTGGGAATGAGTGAACGCGCTTCACCTGGGAGAGGCCCCCTTCTCCAAAGAGAAGAGAAGAAACGACACAGTCAGTAGGTCAGGGGCGCCTCCTTCATTTCAGAACCAGACACCAGGAATGCTCCATCAATGTCAAAAATGATGATGCAAGATTTAAAAATTGACCACAATAGGCCAGTGAACAAATCGACATGATCATTTTGATAGATGTCAAAATCCTCCAGCAAAATTGGGTATTTGTTTCTTATTTAAAAAAAAAAAACAACAAAAAACAAAAATAAGATCATGAAAATACACTTACATCAAAACAACCCACGCTGGGCATGGTGGCTCATGCCTGTACTCCCAAAACTGCGGGAGGCCAAGCAGGGAAGATTCCTTAAGCCCAAGAATTCGAGACCATAGCAAGCAACATAGCAAGACTTTGTCTCTTAAAAAAAAAAATGCTGGGCATAGTGATGTGCCACCTATTTGGGAGGCTGATGTGAGAGGATCATTTAATTCCAGGAGTTCAAGGCTGCAGTGAGCTATGATTGTGCCAATACAATCTAATCTGGGCAAGAGAGCAAGATCCTGTCTCAAAAACAAACAAACAACAACAAAAAAAATTCTACCCCCAAAACATGCCTTGTGATAAAACACCAGAGACATTTTCATCAAAATTAAAAACAAACTAAAGATGCAAAGATTCCCCAACACCACAATTCTTCACAATTGTTATGGAAGTTCTCGCTAATGCGAAGATAATTAAATAATAACTGTGAATATTAGAAATAAGAAAACCTTATCATTTCTTTCTAATGGTATGTTTGTATTTAGAGAATTCCACTAAATCTTAAAACCCAGAAAGTCAAGATTTAAATAAAATTTGCAGTGGATTGCATCAAGGGAGGGAGGGAGGGAGGGAGGGAAGGAAGGAAGGAAGGAAGGAAGGAAGGAAGGAAGGAAGGAAGGAAGGAAGGCAGGCAGGCAGGCAGGCAGGAGAGAGAAAGAAAGAGAGAGAGAAAGAGAGAGAGAAAGAAAGAAAGAAAGAAGAAAAAGGAAGGAAGGAGAGAGAGAGAGAGAAAAAGAAAGAAAGAAAGAAAGAAAGAGAGAGAGAGAGAAAGAAAGAAAGAAAAAGAAAGAAAGAAAGAGAAAGAAAGAAAGAAAGAAAGAAA
>NW_022437008.1:9814616-9864317 GCF_009761245.1 Sapajus apella
AGAAAGAGAGAGAGAGAAAGAAAGAAAGAAAAAGAAAGAAAGAAAGAGAAAGAAAGAAAGAAAGAAAGAAAGAAAGAAAGAAAGAAAGAAAGAAAGAAAGAAAGAAAGAAAGAAAGAAAGAAAGGAAGGAAGGAAGGAAGGAAGGAAGGAAGGAAGGAAGGAAGGAAGGAAGGAAGGAAGGAAGGAAGGAAGGAAGGAAGAAAGAAAATAGATGAGATCAGATCAATAGACATAAGCCAAAGAACAGCCTGAAATATACTGCAGGGAAAGAACTTGAAAATAATGAGCCAATCCACAAAAACTCAAAATGGAAAATGCAATGATGGAGGGGAGCCTCATCTTCAAAGCCAAGCACCAAGTATTATCCAAGACTCCAAGAATATGGATCACCTATCCAGGAAAATGTCCTAGAGTGAGGACAGGAGCCTGGAAAGACACAGGAGAGAGTTTAAAGTTGTCCCATCAACGTGGTAGGGAAGAAGATGGCAGGGTCACCCACTCGGAAGGCAAGCACCTGAGTCTCCCATGACCAGAGAGAAAGCCAACCTTCTTGCCAGGTATGATGGGTAGGGCAGGGAGGAGGCGGGTGAGTCCCAGCCCGCCTATTTTCCTGCTCACATATCCCATACTGCACATCCTAAAATAAGTCTGACAATCCCAGAACCCTCCACAGTAATAGCCAGTCAGCATCCCTTACATGCCAGCCTGATGGGGTAACAGGCCTAGAGGACCACAGAAGAATAACTGCCAGGCATCCATACTAAGCCACTAGTCCTCTTTCCACAAAAGCAAATGACAGAATAGCTCACCACACATGTGAAGAAGAACCAAGATATACCCAGAAGAAGAAAAAAGGAATTCAGAGGATGAAAATAATTTAATAAAAAATTCTAACTAGTATCTTCACCAAAAAAAGAGAATATTGCAACCATTAAGAGAGAAATGACTGACTGAAATAGAGCCATCAGACAAGGAAAAGACAAAAAAGTGTTGGAAATTCAAAATTTGATTGTATATATTTTTTTGAAAGCTCAATTGAAAATCTAGAAGCTGAATAGACACAGTCCCAGACATGCTGAAAGTAATACAAAAATAATAAAATGGAAAGCATAGGAAAAAAAATAAAAGAACATGCAGATCCAATTCAAAGTGTCTAATACCCATCTAGTAGAAATTCTAGAAAGAACAAGCCAGTTAAGGAATAAAAAATGATGATGATGATGATGATGAATATGATGATGATTATGATGATGATTTTTCAGTCTGCAGACTGAGAAAAATAAAAAGAGTTAAGTTTGAGAAAATCTCCCTGCTGACGGAAAAAAAAATGAAAAAAAGAATTCACACACTGTCACATCAAGAAGAAACTTCTAAATTCCAGAAAGAAAGTGGAAAAAACAATGCTAGAAGGAAAAAAGAGAAGAGAAGAAAAGAAGAGGAAGAGGACGAGGAGGAGGAGGAAGAAGAAGAAGGGGGAGGGGGAGGAGGAGAGGAGGAGCAGAGGAAGAGGGGGAGGGGATAAGGGGGAGGGGAGGGAGAGGGAGAAGTGGGCAGAACAAGAAGGAAAAGAAGCAGGAGAAGAGTGAGAAGGAGGAGAAGGAGGAGCAGAAGAAAGAAGAAGGAAGAGGAGGAGGAGGCGGGGGGATGGGGGAGGAGGGGAGGGAGAGGCAGGAGGAGGAGAGGAAGAGGAAGAAAACAGCTTTGCTACATAGGAATGAGAATCGGATTGTCATCAGACTTCTCATTGACAGCACTGGATGTTTCAAAACAGTCAGGTAATATTTTCAAAGGGCTGAGGGAAGTTATTTTAAACCTAGAATTCTATAAGTAACATGAAGTAGAAGATAAAATAACACATTTCAGATACAAAAGGACTCAGACTCACTCTCAAATCATTAAAGATTTTACATAACAGACAAAATTTAAAAAGTAAACCAAAGGTCAGTTTAAATGTATATTTAAGTTCAAATAATGGGTAGTGCATAATGATTTTTACAAAGTCTGGAATTAAAATCACAGATCATTTTCACATGAAGGAAAGGCAAAGGACATGGGACTAGGATGGGTGACAGATAAGGCTTTGCCTTGTTCAAGGGAGGATATGGGTGCTGGGTGCATATATGCACACACACACACACACACACACACACACACACACATTTAAAATATATGTTAGAAATTAGGCATTCCCATTATGTGACCAAACCCCAGGTGTATACTTTTTAAATCAGAAAAGAAAAAAATAAACAAAATTTCCTCCATGCAATAATATAGAGAAAACTTCATATGCCATGAAAAACAGAGAACATAAAAAAGATAGCAAAAATGAAAACTAAACATGCTAGTAAACTTAATAAATGTTAATAAAAAGAATTTCAAACATTGGATTAGGATAAATATATGCACACCATTTCCCCAGTTTTATACTCTTTATGTGAGAACCAGTTTCACATAAAGGTTGAAAATATAAGAATGGAAAAGACATATACAAAGCAATGTCAATAAAACAAAAGTAAATATTGAAATATTAGCAGCATATAAAATATAATTTGAAGTCAAAACATTAAATCGGTACAGGGGATTTTTATGTCAAGAAAGAATACAGTCTATCAAAGAACTTCAAGGAGCAATCATAGTGACAAACATCTATGCACCTAGTAACAAAGCTTTAAAATACGTAATGCAAAAGCGAGTAATGTAATGCACAACTAACAAATTCATCATGAAAAAGGCTACCATGCTTTCCACAGATAGGAAATTGAATTTTTAAAATTAGAGTGACAGAACTCCATACCCAAAGGAAAATATGAATTCTTTACAAACATCTATGCAACATCTAAAAAATGTTACATGTACAGGAACATACAAAAATACCTGAATAAGGTTCCAAAACATAGAAATCTTATTAACTATGTGTTTAAATTAAAAGAAAAAACAAAGCAATAGCAAAACAAACAAAAATTCTAGAATGTGGTTAAGACAATAGTCAAATGAGACTTTATAACCTTTAATGTAATAAATAGAAAGTGACAAGAATTGAAAACAAATGAACAAAGCCTTCAATTCCATAAACTAGGAGGTAGGGGTATAATAAAACTAAACCTGATGAAAGTAAAAAGGGATTAATAAAAATAACAGCAGACACTACTTAAACAGAACCCACTCCACACCCTTTACCCTAAAAGGCTCATTCAGTACAACTAAAAACTGTTTCTTTGAAAAGAACAGTAAAATAAACTTGGCAAATGAATGAGAATAAAGAGAGAAAACACAAACAAGCAACATGGGATTGAGGAACGGAATATAAATTCAGATACAAAAGACACTTAGGAATTATAATAAAATACCGAACAACTTTAAACCATTAAATTTAAAAACCTACACTAAAATAAATGATTGTCTAAACAATTATCAGATATAACAATGAGAAGTAACATACCTGAATGAAATACAACTATAGAAAAAAATTAAAGATAATGAACATTTACATTTTTTAAAAAGCCTCATCAGTTTTATATTTATAGTTTACCAGACCTTCAAAGAAACAGATTATCTCTATGTTTATAAACTATTTCAGAACACAGAAAAGATAGAAAATTTCTCATGCAGTTCTCTGGGACTAGGATAGTGCTATGAGATATAGCTTACAAGACAAAAGAGAAAGAAGGGAGGGAGGAAAAAGAGGAGAAGAAGGAGAAGGGGGAAAGGAAGGGCAAGAATTGCTGTTACTACTACTAAATATTGACATAAATATCTTACATAAAATATCAGTGAAGTGAACTATGTAGTATATTCACATAATTCATTAAAGAACAACTGGGTTTACCCCCAATAATTCAAGATTTATTAAACAATAGGAAATCTACTAATTCACTGTGTTAATATCTTATAGGAGAATAATCATATTATACCAACAATATCCCAAGATCACTTGATAAAATTCAATATTCCTTCCTGATTTATAAAAATATTTGGCCATTTAGACAAATCACACATTATGTTTAATGGCAAAATAATGGAATTATTTCTCTTAAAGCGAGCAATGAGACACTGTGTCCTGGAAATTTTAGTCAATACAAACAAAGTGAATTTTTTTAGAAAAAATAAATAAGAAGTTATGAGTTATGATTATTGATAAGGACCAGGAAAAACTGTCATTATTCACAATTGAAAATGACTATACCTAAAAGATCCAAAGAATAAAGTATAAACCTGTTAGTACTAATAAATGTGTAGTAAGATGTCAAAGATAAAATCAATATACTGAAAATGATTATTTTCTTATATTAAAAAAAATTGTAAGTTATCAGAGGAAATTTCAAACACCTAGGATAAATATAACAAGAAATGGGCAAGATCTATAAAAGTAAAATGTAAAATTTTACAAAAAGGCATAAAATAAGATCTGAATAGAGCTATACAATGTTCATGGATGAAATGTGATATTTCATCCATGTGATATTGTAAATACATAAATTCTCATTAAATCTGTAAATCTAATTAAATCAAATTATCAATAAGATCATCTGTCTAACTTAGCAAGTGAAATCTAAAATTTGTCATTTAAAAATGTGATAATTGCCAAGCAAATTTTAAGAAAAAATAGACAGCATGTGTACTATCAAATCAAAATACAATAAAACTATAGTAATTGAAATAATGTGTATGCAATTAGTATACAGAAGTAGACAAAATATGTCAAAACTATAGTAATTGAAATAATGTGTAACAGTTAATATACAGAAGTAGACAAATATGTCAATGAACCAGATAGAGAGAAGCCCCAGAGTGACACATGGTTTTGATAAAAGTGATGATTCAGATATAAAAATAGACTGATCAGTAAACATATTGATACAATAGGCTATTCATTTTAAAAATACAGCACACAAAATTACTTCACAGAAAAATAGTTTTAAAACTAAGACATGATCACTAAAATCATAGGAGAACTTTTTTCATAATCCTTCATAAAGAAGATTCAATGCCATTAATCAAAAAGCAACATAATTTAAAAAATTATCTGACACACACAAAATACGTATATTAATATATAAAAAGCTCTTTTATATCATTTAGGCAAAGAACAAGTAATCCAATAAAATGTGCAAAAAATATAAAGACATTTTGAAAAGAAGCCATATAAAGTCGGATAAATAGAAAATGTATCTTTATATGCTAAAGGGAATTCATATAAAAATTTAAAAACTTTGGTGCATCAGATTGCAAAAAACTAAAAAGCTTTATTTATACATTGTTGGTACGGGCTTGGGAAACTGACTGTTCTCACATACTATCTGCATAAAAGTAAACGGGTACACCCTTTTTAGAAAGCAATTCTTCATTCAATATCCATGAAAACTTTAAATGTGTTCATGTTAACCTAACAATGTTCATGTTAACCTTCAACCTAACAATGCCACTTGGAGGCAACTCTATTATAGAAATATTCACATGTGTATGTGCCAGAAAATTTTTTGCAGCATTTTTTTAATTGAAAAAAGAATGGAAATGTTTCAATCATTGATCCATTGGAAAATACCTAAGTAGTTATGGTACACCCATATCATGAAATTTTGTCCAAGTTTAAGAGAATTAAATAGATCTCTATATTCTTAAATATATGAATGCTAGTGACAAATCAACACATATAGGATTTTGCCATGTCTGTAAAAAACAAGAACTCCCTTATATTTGTATGTATTTGTGCATGTGCAGTGATAATGCCAATTCCATGTACAATCATGTACCACTTGAGAACAGGGTGAAATTGAAGTGAAGGTGGGAGATTTAAAAAAGACCTTCACTTTTTATTCTCTATTTATTTGAAATGACGTTTTAAAGTTATTTTATTTATAAATTTCAAAGAACAAAAAGTAAATGTTTTCCTATATATTTTATGTATCAGTTGGAAAATATAATTTTAAAATCTCATTAATAGAAAATTATGAATATGTGTGTGATGTGTGAATATAAAATTTCATCCTAAAGATATACATCAGAATAAGCATTTAATGGATTAGAAATTTATATTTTAAAATAAAATCATAAATACATAAGGTGAATTTAGGAGTCTACTAAGGTATTAATGGGGTAGAAAATTATTTTCAAAGCATGACACAAAAGACAGTAAAGGAATAGATTAAAAGATTTGATCACTTAAATCCCTTTATCTCATTAGAAAACACCATGTACAAAGTGTTTTTCCAAGTGAAATACTTGGAAGAAACAATTAAAAGATGTGTATAAGACAAAGGGTTAATATCTTTGATGTCTGATGAGATGTTATAGTTCAAAAAAAAAATTCAAATATCCAGAAGGAAACCAGACAGAGGGTATAAACAGGTAATTCACCAAAGGGAATTAGAAACATTCCATTAAACATATGTATCTTTACTTCTATATAGATAGATATCTACATAAAATATAGATATACATACATATTAAGCTTGAGAAATAAAAAGTAAAATGAGACACTTTGCATATAAAATTAGTACAGTGTATCACTTTGTTAAATAACATTCAGACTTGAAAGAATATAAGGAAAGGGACAGGGTCATTATTTGTGTGAAGTGGTAGCGGTACGAAGTGGGAACATTAATTTGACATAACATGCCTGAAGGGCAATTTGCCAACAGGTATTCTTTGAATGTGCATTCTCTTTAACCTGGTAACTCCACTTCTAGCAAGTAAACCTAAGGAAATAATTAAGAATGTGTACAAAGATTTCCCTGAAATGATGTTCATCAAAGTGTCATTTATAAAAGTACACCTAGATTGCCCTTCTCCCTTGTCTGCTGCCAAGGGAGTAGGGGGCGGGGGGGGGGGGGTAGGGATTCAGAAGGAGAAAATTAGGCAGAGTGTCTTTCCAAGGATAACAATGTAAGTAAAGGAGCTCTGTAAGATTAGGAAGGCTTGAGAGGTACTTTAGCAGAACAAGGTGATCTGAATCTCATAGGCCTGCTGCAGCCTATTGGCAGGAAATACACTCTCCAAGTTCAAAACCTCCGACTTTTATGTTATTCATTTTTTATTTATTCATTCATTTATTTAACAAATATTTATTGAGCAACTACTGTATGTCAGACACCATTCTACATACCAGAGATGAATGTTTAGATGGAAAGATATGGATGGATGGATGCATGGATGGATGCATGGATGGATGGATGGATGGATGGATGGATGGATGGCTGAATAGATGAATGGATAATAATGAATGATGGATTTGTGGATGGATGGATGAATGGATAGATGATGATAGGTGAAGGATGGATAGAAGATCAATGGATGGAAGATGGATGAATAAATGGAGGGATGGATGATGGATAGATAGAGAATAATGGATGGATGAATAGATGGAAGGATAGATGGGTGGATAATGGATAGATGGACAGATGGATCAATGATGGCTGAAGGATGGATGGACATATAGATGGATAAATAATTACTAACAACCAAAAGAATAAAACAAAACCAGATTGCAACTGCGATGTGACCGCCTTGATACCCTTCTTCCACTTACTTACTCTGCCCTCACCAATATCCCTCCCAGCTGCTGAAACTGGCAGAGAAGAGAGCCACTCATAACTCTCATCAGAGGTCAAGAAGACTTAACGGCAGTAGAAAAGAGTGATGACTTTCTAATTCCTGGAGAAAAGGCGGTGGCCTGGACAAAGAACACAGACAGAGTCTTGAAGGAAAGAAGCTCAAGGGACAAAGGTGGTGACGCGGAGGGGAGACTGGCTCACAAGGGCATGCTCTGGATACCATGCACTAATCAAAAATGGTGCAGACAAATGCTTAACGCCCATGAGGAGACACTCGGAAGGTTAGGGCAGTGAAGGCTTTGAGTGCAATTATCTAGAGAGCAACACCCAGATTTCCACCCTCCTCTCCGTGATCTATAATGGCCCAGATTCAATCACCAAAAACCCAAAGCAAAAAACAGATTGAGCTTCCTCCACACCTCTGTGCACACATGTACATGTGCACAGGTACATGCATCCACTCACAGAAAAAGAAACACAACTCATCTTTCTCACATCCCACCTGTAATCCAAAAGTATATGCCCGAGACCCCTTCAGGGTTGGTGATGAGTTGGCCGAGGCAGGGACTCATGGTACCCATCACATCAGAGAAAACACAACTGATTTCATGATGACTACTTTCCTCTGAACAAAGGGAACCCCAGTCACCCTCTGTGA
Organism: Sapajus apella; assembly: GCF_009761245.1. Lineage (NCBI taxonomy): Eukaryota > Metazoa > Chordata > Mammalia > Primates > Cebidae > Sapajus > Sapajus apella. The sequence goes on from NW_022437008.1 coordinate 9,822,825, forward strand.
GTCAAAGACAAGGAGCCTGGTCCCCACATCTAATGAGAGAGAAAGAAAATTGGAAACTGTCTATATTTCCACCCACAGGACTGGATAAATAAATCAATCATGGTAGAACGATGAGATTGCTTTTGCACTCATCAAGAAGGGTGCAGAAAAATACATTAAATTCAGTGGCTGGTCACAAAATGGTATGCAAAGCACAGTCCACTTTATGTACAACAACAAAAAGAGAGAATACATATGCATAAGGGCCTGAAAGGAGAGACAGCTAAGAGCTGGTGTTGGTGATCACCCAGGGTTGTCCATTCCTTTCTCGCTGCTCAGCTCCATTTTCTAATTTTTCAAAATCACCTCATTATGTAATGGTCAGAAAAATTAGCAAAATATCAATAGAAACAAAAAGAAGAAACGCCCTTTGTAGATTTTTCAGCATTCTGGGCATCCTAAGGTCTATCTGTTGATCGCACAGGACAGGGTAGGTCAGAGAGGAGCAGAGTGGAGTTGTAGGGCTGGCTCCCTGGTTCTGGTGATCCCTTATCCAGACACCTGCTGTGACCCCAGTAACAAGTCAGTGAAGTAACAGGCACAAGAAAGGCAGCAACGTCTGCAAAAGCAAAATCCCCCCTCATTAGTCACTGGTGGGACCTGACCTGATTACAGTCAGTCCAGGGCCCACAGCAGAGACAACAGGGGTTGGGGATGCCCTCTGTCTGCTCTGTGGACCTCCTCTCTGCTTGCATCTCTTTCTGCACTGCTTGGGGATCAAACATCTTTCCAAACGTTATCACCGTGAGAAACTGACATGGCAGCAACACCCAGGGAAACGCCAGCAAGTTGTGGCGGCTCCCGCGTTAAAGGAGCACACCTGCTACAGAAGACCTGTTCATTCAAGGTTGTCACACAGTCATTCCACAGACAGTCTCCAAGGGTCACTCTGTGACAGGCACCAAGCTGTGCCAGCCCTGGCACATCGCTCAGCCCTTAAAAGGAAAACTGGCAGCAGAGTTTCCCAGTGTGGAAGCAGAGCTGGGAGGGGACCCCAATCACTGCTTAGATAATCCAAGTTTCCTCAATGCTTGGAGCTGAAAATGTGCACTTCCTATCTCAGGTATTTACAGCACTACAGTTTATCCTTCCCAGCTGCAGAGCTCTCCTACATCATCCTGCTGTCTCCTGGCCAAAATCCCTGTTGGCCTAGAGTAAAGGGGTGTGGATTTCAAGGAAAACACTTTTAGAACCCACCCCACTCATGGCCATAGCAAACTGAGACTCTTGCTCCGTGGCACCTGCTCCTGATCCTTTCCCAGTCCTTAACCACACTCCACTCCCTCCTTTCCCACTCCCCCTCCTTGGGTTGTTTCTCCCCAAGCATATATGGTAGTTGACTAGTTGCCCCCTTTTCTCAGTGCCCCTGCTAGGCTAAATATTCATATTAGCGAAGATTGTGCCTCTCCTATGTTTCCTGCACATGGAACAATGCATATTATTTCTAGCATGGAAGACACTCAGGAACTCCTAACTTTAGAGATCCTCCAAGTCTGATTAGATAGAAACAGTGGCTGGGCGCGGCGGCTCACGCCTGTAATTCCAGCATTTTGAGGGGCTGAGGTGGGCGGGTCACCTGAGGTTAGGAGTTAAAGACCAGCCTACTAAAAATACAAAAATTAGCTGGGCATGGTGACAGGTGCCTGTAATCCCAGCTACTCAGGAGGTTGAGGTAGGAGAATCGCTTGAGCCCAGGAGGTAGAGGTTGCAGTGAGCTGAGACTGCACCAGCGCACTGCACTCCAGCCTGGGTGGGATACAGAGCAAGACTCCATCTCAAAAAAAAAAACAAACAGGAAACAGTGCCTCCGCATCCACGGCCTCTGCATTCTTCAGTAAGTAATGCCAATTTCGAGTAGGCAGGATGCACAGGTGAAAAACTATTGAGGTGCAGCATCTGATCACACTGGTTCTGAAAATCTACCTTCTAGACCAGAACACTGTACCCATAAATAATATCAAGAGGCAAGGGAGAAGGGCAGTTTTAAATGATTTGGTGCCCACCAAGAAGTTTTCCCCGGGAGATTCTGGTCTGATGGCCCATCTGTCCTATCAAGCCTGAAGCCAGGAGCTAGGAGATGGTTTTCTGAGGGTCTATTGAGCAGGATGCTAGGGTGTCAGAACCTACAGAGTTCAGGCACAAAGAGACCCCAAGTTCAGGGAGTAGCAGTATACTATTATCATATATGAAGGCTTCGTCCACGGTTCCTGCCTCACAGCTTCCACGGTCCCTGTTAGAGTCTGTTGCTGTAATGCTGGCAGTGTGAGGCCTCAGAAAACAGTGTATTTCTGATCTTTTCCTGCCCTCCTTTCACCTGCCCCAATGCAGGACTCTAGTCTCCCCCCATCTTTCTGATTTGGGGTCTTAAGACCCACCCCAGAGAGGGTCTCACCCTATATGCTGAAGGATACATATGACATCATGAAGCTTCCCTAAAAACCCAAGAGAACTGCATTCTGGGAGCTTCAGGATAGCTGAACACATTGAGGTTCCTGGAAAGTGGTGTCCAGGGAAGGCACAGAAGCTTCACATCATGCCCCGTACATTGCCCCATGCCTCTCTTCATCCGCCTCTTTTGTAATATTCTTTACGATCAACTGGTAAATGTAAGTAAATGTTTCTCTGAGTTCTGTGAGCTGCTCCAGCAAATTAATAGAACCCAAAAGAGGGGGTTGTGGGAACCCGAATGTGAAGCCGGTTGATCAGAAGTTCATGAGGCCCAGACTTGCAACATGTGTCTGGGGTGGCTCCACCCTGGGGACTGAGCTCTCACCCTCTGGGATCTCCGGATAGACGGTGGCAGAATTGAATTAGGGGACACCCAGCTGGGGTCCACTGCTGGGTGTTTGGGGAGTCCCCCGCCCCAACATTTGGTCACAGAAGTCTTCTTCTGTGTTGCTGACTGTGGTTGTAGCGTGAGAGAAGAGGAAAATCATGGTTGAAGAGTTTTCTCGGAACAAACAGCAATGGTAACTAACACGTTACTTACCGAGCATTCAGTCCTGTTCTAAGTGCCTTCACGTAATTCTCACAACACTATCGGCGAGTTTTACTACTACCATACTCGTTTTATGGTTGAGGAAACTGAGGCACAGAGAAGTTAAATAATTTGCCTAAAGTTCCACATCTGATCGCTGGATTGCTGGGACTGAACCCCAGACTTCCTGTCTGCACATGCCACACACCTCACTACTAAGCCACCACTACTTTAAGTGGCCTGCAGTTGAAGAAGCTGGAGTTCCAGGGATGCTGGGGTGCCAGAAAACAGTGCCACCTGTCCCCTCTGGCCTGTCCCAAATACAGATTATACACAAAGGCTGTCTCCACATTTCCTTGGGGAGTCTGCACTCTGCACCCAGACTAGAAGCCTCTTGAGGGCAGGGTGGCCTTCTTTGTGCCCAAGGTCTGAGCATAAGGTAGGCAGGCCCTGCATGGGCAACACAGGCCCTACTCTACAGGTCTTCATCCAAGCCATCTTTCCTTACAGGACTAGCAATAAGGAACATGGGAAGGAATAAATAGCATAGCCTAATGACGAGATTTCAAATGAACAGCAAAAAAAAGGAAAAAAAGTAGAGGGGAATGCCGAAGGGCTTAAATTGCCTGAATCCACCCGTCAGTTCCCATGAGTTCTTCGGCCAAGTGGAGATTACATTTACAGTCATCACCAGATGTTCACTGAGAGCCTACTATGTGACCATCCCATCCCTGAAGGCAACAGCAGCCTCCCATCAAAAGCCCGGCACAGACCCTGCTGTCAAGAGCACAGGAAGAACAAGGGGGACAGCACGCCCAGGGACAAAGAGCAGCTGGACCCTGCACTTGGAGACTCTGGCAATAAAACTGCAGCTGAGTGCAGCAGCAGGCTGCGGAAGACAGCAACTGGGTCTTCTTTCTAGAGCTGCAAGTCTGCAAGAGGCATCAATTTCATGAACTTCAATTAAGCAGACAAGAGCCCACTTAAGTGTCCATGCACTAGGCCTTGACCACCCCAAAAGCTGGATTTCAGCAGAAAGAAGAGGGAAGCCTGTGTAGACTTCAAATTCTCCCTCCTAGACCTGATCGAAGACAGTCCTTCTTACCCAAATGCCACAACGATGACAGTTTCCTCTGCTTAAGAAACTGGAAAAATAGAGAAACACATTCTTGCGCAGCCTTTGACCTTTGGCTCTCACTTTCCTTTTTTCAGCATTTTTTGGGGGAAAGAGTTTAGATTTTCAAAGGCCTGCCTTGTCTTCATTGTACATTTTCCTGAAATGATGTAAAGAACAACTTCTAAAAAATATTGTAATGCAGGAAAATGCAGACCCTCTGACCGTGCTCAGTGATTTGTCTACAATCACTCCGACGTCTGAAACGGCCAGATCGCATATGCTTTGGAGGCTGGGACTAACAACACATTATTGATGCCATTTTAAGCAACACCAGGCAGCTTCTCGAAGTGCAGCTCATCAGCAGAGGTGTTCTCCTCTGCAAAGCGTCCCTCCCCACCCCTTCTGTATGTGAAAGTCCAGAGTTGCAGGCATTCCTGCCAGGGGGCCAGGGCACAGCAACACCAAATGTAAACATTTATTCCTTGACTCCAGGGAGAAGTCTGTCGTGTCAGGCTTTGGATTTTGGGCCTCACAATAAATCCTTTGTCTCTGCAAATGGCCAGGGTTGGGTGGGGGGAACATTTTCCTCCGACCCAGTCTAAGCAGGACAGCAGTTCAGTTTAAATCAAATTTGTGAAAATTATATATATATATAATTTTAAAAAATATTAAAAAGCAAGCAACACATGTTTTTACGGTAAGTGATTGGGCTTATGAAGTAATATGACTCGAGATGCTTTGGAGGTGGCAGTTTGAGAATTGCATCTTTAAACTCACGTCAGCTGCAGTTTGCAAGCTTTTAAAACACAGGAGCTCGTCGAGCCATACAGGGTTCCTTGTGGAAAAAAAAAAAAAAAGCAAAGAGAAGGTGGCTGGGAGAGGTAGAACAGGTTGTTTCCAATGATCAGTCTCCAGCACTTTCGGGAGAAAAGGAATGAATGCTGCTTCCTCCTAAAAGTGTAAAACGGAATATTCTTCTAGCCATTCTGAGACTGCCTTAGAAGTATTATGCTGTTACAGATTTCAAAAGGTTAGCTTCAATGAACCTGACATCAGTATAACCCAAAATAACCCATTCAAGAGAAAAGTAAGAAATAATTGCTGTTTTCTCTTTTTTTCCCCCTCCGCTATATTGCTATAATGATTTTGCATAACAGATTGAACAAAGTGCTGTTGTGACAGGTGGTAGAATTCAGCTAGTAAGCACGGAGACAGGGTTCAATTTAGTTTGTGAATCCTTTAATTGTTGTGCAGCTAATTAAAGAAGGTTCTTTACACTCGCAAGTGTTTACCGTTGCTAGTATGCATACATGAAAAATTAAATTGTGCCTTCAAGGGCTGAGAACTATAGAAAAATCATAGCTGAGGCTGCAACATGCTTACCAGCTCAAAATAGCTGCTTTTCACAATTGGAATTTGTAAAACTTTTTGCTAAGCAAATATAGAGCTAATTAGAAGTGTTCGTTGGACCAATTAACATTTAAATAAATAAGCCATATTGCACATTTCACAGTCTTTATTTAATGATGCTTCTAACTCTTTGGAAAGATTCTCTTAAGTACAAATAAGTTGTCATAAAAATGAAAGATAAAAATAACCCCATAACAGTATATGCTATATTTTTCCTTTTGCCTTGAAGTCCTTTGCTGAAACTCTGTACCTGTTATTGAAGAAGAAGGAAAAAACACACCTACCACCCACAAATATAGCTTTTCCTTTCATCTCCTCTGGTTACCTTTCCCCCTCTTTGAATAGAAACAGAAAAACATATTTTATTACTATTTAAATTGTTATGTTAATTCTGTTTACTTACGGTTTTTACCCCATTATAGAAAAAAATCTGTTTCAGAAAATCCCACTTTAATCTGAGAACATGCGTAAGCAAGGAAACAAAATGAAAAGAGACCCAAAACAGTGGTGTCTGGGGAATGTGGTAGAGAAAGCAGTGGGTAAAGTCCTTCACGCGTGCTCCTGTGTAGAGCAAACCCCTCTGCGGGGGTGCACCCAGTTCCGGGCTCACATCCATTCTTGGTGGAGAGAGAAGTACTGGGGCATGGGCAGTCTAACTTGGACCTTGAAGTCCTTCTTTCTTATTTTCAAATATCAAGATACACAGACCAGACTGAAGCAGGAGAATCGCTGAAGCCCAGGAGTTCCAGGCTACAGGGAGCTCCTGCCTAAGCGACAGCGTGAGACCCCATCTCGTAAAAGGAAAAAAAATGCATAGATCAATGGAACAGAATGGACATTTCAAAAGTAGCCCCACACAGGTAAGGCCAATTGATTTTTAACAAGGATGCAAAAGCAATTCAATGAAAGAAGGAGAGTTTTTTGCAGCAAATGGAGCTAGAACAACCGGATACCTGTAAGCAAAAAAAAAAGAACCTTGACCTAAATTTCATCTCTTACGCAAAATATGGATTACAAATGTAAATGTAAAGCATAAAACTATGAAACTTTCAAAAGATAATATAGGAAAACAATCATAGGAACCTAGGCCCTGGGCAAATGGTTCTTAGATAGGATACTGGAAGTTAAATTCACAAAAGGAAAAATTAGTAAACTGGATTTTATCAAAATTAAATTTTTTGCTCTGCAGAAAATCCTGCCAAGAAGATAAAAAGACAGGCTACAGACTAGGGGAAAATATTTGCAAATCACATATCTGATCAAAGACTTATTTCTAATATGTAGAAAGAACTCTCAGGCTAGGCATAGTGGTTCACACCTGTAGTCTGAACTACTCACTTAGGAGGCTGAAATGGGAGGATCACTCGGGCCCACGAGTTCGAGGCTGCAGTGAGCTATGATGCACTGCATCCTGGGTAATGAAGTGAGACCTTGTCCCAAAAACAAAACGCCTCAAAACTCAACTGAACAGTAAATAAATAATATAATTAGAAAACAAGCAAAAGACAAGGCCAGACATTTCACCAAAAAAAGAGGTACGAATAGCAAATAAACACATGAAAATGTGTTCAGCATCACCATCCATTAGGGAAATAGAAATCAAAAGTATGATGGTGTATCACTACATTCTGTTTAAAACAGTTAAAAGTTTGTTCAAAATGAAATGCTGAATGCTGCTGAGGATGCAAACAACCTGACCTCTCAGGCATTGCTGGTACAAATGTAAGATGGTACGGGCACCGTGGAAAACGTTGACATTTTCTTTAAAAATAAAACATAGCCTTACCATACAATCTAATAATCGCACTTCTGAGCACTTATATTTAAAAAATAAACTTGTGCTCACCCAAAAATCTGTATGCCATTGTTCACAGAAGTTTTGGCTATACCAGCCAAATTCTGGGAAGAAAAAAAAAAGCTCCTACAATCAATGCCATAGGTTGCTACTCAGAAATAAAAAGGAGGGAACTCTTAATAGATGCAGAACATAGATGGCACTCAAGGGCACTATGCTGAATCTTAAAAAGCCAATGCCAAGGCTGGGTGTGGTGGCTCATGCCTGTAATCTTGACATTTTGGGAGGCCAAGGTAGGTAGATTGCTTGAGGTCAGGAGTTCAAGACCGGTCTAACCAACATGGTGAAACCCTGTATCTACCAAAAATACAAAATTGAGCTAGGCATGGTGGTAGGCACCTGAAATCCCAGCTACTCCAGAGGCTGAGGCAGGAGAATCGCTTGAACCCAGGAGGCAGAGGTTGCAGTGAGCCAAGATCGCACCACTGCACTCCAGTCTGGGTGACAGAGGGAGATTCCGTCTCAAAACAAACAAACAAAAAGCCAATGCTAGGGGTCATATACCGTATGGTTCCATTTATACAACAGTCTCAGATTGAGAAAATTAAACAGTAGGAGGCACCAAGGACCAGGGACAGTTGGGGCAGGGAGGGGATATAACTGGAAACAGGTAGATGAGGGAGATCTTGGTGGGGAGGAGCAGTTCTGTATCATGAAAGAGGGAGTGGTTACAGAATGATCAAATGACACAGGACTGGCCAGTTACATTGTAGCAATGTCAGTTTCCCGCTTTCGCTATTATGTAGCACTACAGTTACCTAAGATGCAAGCAATGGGGAAAATCCAAGACATCTCTATGCTGTCTTTGAAACTTCTTATCAATCTATAATTATTTCAAAATATGAAAGGGAAAAAGAAAGTAAGTAACGTTTAAAATCATGTGCTATTTTGTTCTTACATTGTAACCTCCTAGACCTGGCCTGTTTTGTGAGCCCTTCAATTTGCCAATCACCCATTCTTTCTGTTAGGGTATTCTCTCTCCCCTTCTCTCTGTCTCATGCCCATTTATTTCTGAACACTGGTTACTTTCTCACAGGGACGAGAGTCTTCTCAGATCCCCATCTCCAAGCCCTAATACCTTGTAATTATTCAGAGGTCTTATTGTTGAGTTTGGCTTCTAGTACTGAAATCAAATTAGCAGACGCCAATTAACATTTAAATAAATGAGGCAGATTAGTAAAGAATCCACAGAACACCAAACTGTAAGGGGTACGGCGGAAATGGCAATATAAAACAAAGAAGGGAAAGCTGAGTTTTTTTAAACTTTTTGTTTTGAGATAATTGTAGATTCACATGCAGTTGTAAGAAATAATAGAGGATCTCATATACTCATCACCCAGTTTCTCCCAACGGTAACACCCTGCATAATGATAGATAGTTTGGCATCACAGCCTGGAAACTTACATTGATACAACCCTCCAACTTTATCCAGACTTCACCAGTTTCACACGCACTCATCTGTGAGTGCAGTGTGTGTATTTAGCTCTTGGCAATTTTAACGTGTGCAGGTTTGTTTGACAAAATGGACAAGAGATGAGGGTAGGTGGAGAGTCCTCAGGCCAGGGAGAGTTCTTTACAGCAAAGTTCTCCCATTGATACTACAAATGCAGCTTTAGACATTGAACACCATGTGTTAATGAATCATGAGATGAAGGACACAAACGCAGGGACAGGTGCAGCTTTTCCTATCACCTGAGCCTCAAGCCACCACTGTTGCCACCCCAGCCTCTATTATCCAAGCCCTGAAGTAACGAGTTCTAACAGGTAGTAAGCGCTCAGGTTTGCAGCCACAGAGTTACAGGATGTGGATGAGCCAACTGGGAGCTCTGGGTTGTAGCGAGAGGCTGGAGTGTAAGAAGCGGATTGCAGGAAGGCAGAGGTGCCTAGCTGGCCTGAGGTCAGGAAGCCTTTTAAAAGAGAGCCCGCTTGGCTGGGTGTGGGGCTCATGCCTGTAATTCTAGCACTTTGGGAGGCCAAGGAGAGAGGATCACTTGAGGTCAGGAGTTCAAGACCAGCCTTGCCAACATGATGAAACCTCGTCTCTACTAAAAAATACAAAAATTAGCCAGGCATAGTGGAACACACCTGTATCCCAGCTACTTGGAAAGCTGAGGCGGGAGAATCACTTGAACCCAGGGTGGGTGGAGGTTGCAGTGAGCCAAGATCATGTCATTGCACTCCAGCCTGGGCAACAGAGAAAGATTCCGTCTCTAAATAAATAAATAAATAAGACAGCCCTTTATAACAAATGGAGGGAGGACACATCTGTAGAAAGCTCCTCCTGTCCTTAGACTCACTTCCATGCTTGCTTCCCTGAAACCACTACACTGTAACCATTGGCAGGTCTGCATCAAGCTTCTAAAAGAAAGATGGATGGAAGAGACAAATCTAAAGAAATTGCCAGCCAGGCACGGTGGCTCACGCCTGTAATCCCAGCACTTTGGGAGTCTGAGGAGGGTGGATCACAAGGTCAGGAGTTCAAGACCAGCCTGCCCAATATGGTGAAACCCCATTTCTACTAAAAATATGAAAAATTAGCCAGGCATGGTGGCATGCGCCTATAGTGTCACCTACTCAGGAAGCTGTGACAGGAGAATCACTTGAACCCGGGGTTGAAGGCAGAGGTTGCAGTGAGCCAAGATCGGGCCACTGCACTCCAGCCTGGGTGACAGAGCAAGACTGTGTCTCAAAACAAACAAACAAACAAACAAAACTGTTAAAAAGTCCATACTAAACAAAAATGATAGTGAAAAGTAGATATTTTGCTGCATCTCAGACTCATCCATATGAAGAGGTACACAGCTATTAAGGTTGCATTTCACCACGGCAGAAGCAGAGCTTGTTATCAAAAAGAGAACATGGCATTAAAATCCAATCACTGATACATTTAGGCGCAACATATGGAATCTCCCCAGAAAAGGCACCCTGGTGGCCCTACTTAGGCAGATAAACCAAGGTCTGGGTGACCCTGAGTCATCTTCCCATAGGAGGCACAGTTCTTAACCAATCACTCTGACACATTCAGACCAGCATTGTACATCCTCCAGCGGGACTGGGTTTTAATATTAAGCTACAACTGGCCCACCCCAAACCAGATGCGTGCCTTAGGTGTCTGACTGTAGATGCTGCAAACAAAACCACAGAACGCCGCTTCTATATTCTAGTTACTGGACATGCCCTTTATGGTATCCAAGATGGCACCTTGTCTGTTTGCAGACTATCTGATTTTAGGGTCACAAGCTACCTGTCCTGTCAATCCCTTCTTTTATCACTTTTTATTAATATTGTGCCATAGATAAGATGAAAATTGGGAGCGATTAATGTTCATCTAAGCACTGTCTCTTCAGACACAATGAAAGCCCTAAGCCTAAAACTTCATTTGGTACAATGATATGAAACACAAACATATTAACGGAAATAACAATTACACTAAACTCTGAATATGCATTACATTTATTTTGAGGAGTAACCAAGCTCACAAGCTGAGAGGGGAAGGAGATGTCCATGACACCGATACCAGTGGTCCAAAACCAGTGTTAGGGGGTCAACCCCTTAAACAACCCTTCACATTGCATGATGGCTTACTCACTGCTTTTCAGATAAAGCCTAAAATCCTGCATCGAGGTCTCCGTGGTGTCACCTTAACCTTTCTCTCCAGCTCGGCTCAGTGTACAGCTAGCTCACTTGCACACTAGTTTGCGCAAGTCTAGTTCACAAAGGTTGATTCTCCCTTGGAAAGGGGAGGCTGATCTGGGAGTAGAGAAGCAACTTCTCAAGTGTAATTTCCAGACTGTATGATTTACAGGCAGGGCAAACAATTAACCACCAGAGATGGAAGGAGACAGGGCCATGTCACTGGTTTCTTTCTCTCCATGTGAAGGGTGTGGTGGTGCACAGAATGGAGAAGGGACGTTGAAGAAGGAGCTTCCTCTGGTGCAGCAGAGCAGATGTAAGAGATGCACCTGGCCCAGTCCTACACCTGGGTATGCGTGTGTGGCGGGGTCGGAGGGTAGCTGAGAAGTGGGAGTGGGAGATGGTTGTTTAAGGAAATGAGCATTTGCAAATGCAAATCTAGTAATTACGTGCTCACACATGCACTATCATAGTTAGACTCCTAACTACCCATTTGCACACACAATTACCCAATGTGTAAGGGCTCATCATGGGTAAGTAGGCAATAGGTGGGCACACCTGTTGGACTGGCTTCAGAAAATTTCAGCAATCCTATAACAGAAGAGGGAGAAATTGAAAGTCCTTTAAGGAAAAGTCTTGGGCACCAGTTAAGGAGCCAACCAAGGGGAGCCTGTGTGTTCACTGCTATAAGCCTTGTGGCCCCCAGTATAAGTCACTGAGGCTTGCTCACTGATCTGATGGAGAGCTGCTTTTTTTCCATCTGTATGTGCCCTCGCCTACCTTCTCTGCCTGCGCAGCTACCCCTGCAGATTCCAACTCCTTTGGCTTCCACCTCTGGACCAAAGGCGGCTCTTCCCACACGTGTTTCACATCTGCTCTCTCTCTATCTCCTCTGCCACCGCCATGTCCAACACCACCAAACACCCGGGCTTCAACTCTGCCCACGTGACCCCTTAAACAACATTCACATTGCATGATGGCTTACCCACTGCTTTTCAGGTAAAGCCTAAAATCCTTCATCAAGGCTTCCATCCATCACCTCACAGCTCACAGCTTCCCCTTCCTCTGTGCCTTCTAGCCCCACTCTGCCCACCTTTCAGCCTTCATCTTCACCGAGTTCCACCTGCCACAGGGTCTGTGCAACTGCTATTCCCTCTGCCTGGAATGCTCTTCCCTGAGCTGTTACCACATAACCCCTGCCTGAGAATGCGACTCTGCCCCAAGCCTATGACCAGAGGCTCCATGAGCTCCAGACACCTCTCCTTAAGGCACCTGCCAGAGCAATGATTTCACGTCGGTTCATGTGATTCTCTGACAAATATCTGCCCCTCTCTCCAGCCCTAAGGTAAGCCGCATGAAGACAGGGATCAAGTCTATTTTCACTCATCATCCTATCTGCAGCGCACAGTAGGTCTTCAATAAACTCTTTGGAATAAGTGAATTGACCAGTGAGCATAGGAAGAAATGCATGAATCAGATCCTCTTCTTGGATGGCTTTGCTTGTGCTTCTTTTTACCAGATCAGCAAACAAGCCTCAGGGACTCATACGTTTGCTGGTGGTTCTCATTTCTTTCCCCCATCCCCCGTGTGAGCAGGAACTTCGACACAGAAATGAAGTTCCCTAAGTAGTTGCTGAATGCATGAATGAATGAATGAATGAGTGGATGGATGAATGAATGAGTGGATGGATGAATCAATGATAAGGAATTGTTCCTCAGCACCTTGGATTCACATAATTCCCTGGCACGTATGGCTGCTCCCCAGAGATAGCATCAAACAGTAGGTGTCATTAATATTTGTTGACCAGATAAATGAATGAATGCTATCATCTTGTGGCCTACAGATCATACAAAAGTGGTTTCCAAAATGCCATTGAGTATTCAGCATTCACACAGTCCTACAGATCCACGGCAGTGGTTTTATTTGAAGTTACCAAGCAATTTAAAAAATTAAATGAGCGTGCACCCTGTCATATTTTGAGGTAACTATGCACTAATTTTCAGGACAGAGAAAAAAACAGTTAATTACTATTTAGCACCAGAGTCCTCTCCTTCCTTCTACTGTAATGTAATGTAGTCAAATAAGTAAGTTACTCGTGCAATTTTCATCTCTAGAAATAAAACAGCACTCATAACTCTTTGTTTGGGGGCTTAATTTTAGCTCACTTAAGAGCAGTTATCTGATGTAAGAACAGAGACACCCTAGAAAAATTGGAAATCACACAGAAAGTGGAAGGGTTGGCTCAGAAAACGCCATGTCCCAGGCTCAGCTGGGAGGTCACGGCATTCTGGAGTTGGCATCTCAGAGTAACCAGCTAACCGCAGATAATTGCTGACGGGCGCTGGTGCAGGGCATGGATTCCGTATCCCAGGCCTTCCAACCCTTCTCTGGCTACCCTGGCATTGTCTCCACATGGGCGTGAACTTCCTAAGGCTAAATTTTGTGGTCGCCTTAATGAAATCCCTTTGGTGGCTGCTCCCACCCTCCCTTTGTATTTTAGATTCAACCACACAATCTTTCTGTCCCCACCTCCCTCGCCCCAGGGGATCTGTGGTTTCCTATTGGTTTCCTGCAAATTCTGGAGGAGGCCCAGGAGAGCACTGGGGCTCCCCTAGGAAGAACTGGAATTCCTAAGGGAGAGGGTGTGGCTGAGAGTCCTCCCAAGGCACTCCCTTCTCCCCATGGAGTCAGGGAAGCTGAGCACTTCCTCTCTTCTCTGGTCCCCAGCTCCGGACAGCCCAGAGAACCACAACCGAGAATCCACACACGTGCACTGTCATTCCCAAATACAATTTTTGGGAAGAAAGCCTTACTCAAAATGGAGGCTAGAGGGAGAACTTTGGATGTCTAAGACATGCTGCATCAGCTAAATTAATACTGATTTGTCCTGCGGCACGATTACAAGGTTTAAGGTTACCGTACCAGGAGTGAGAGACAATTGTAACTCAAAGACAACTCACTAAGGGGTGGCAGAGAGTTACAATCAGAACAAGGGAAAGTTTGGTGGGAGATGCTGTTTTTCTTTTTCTCTGTGTTCCTTTATCTTTTTCTCTCTTTCTCTCAGTCTGTCTCAGATCGCCCTGTGGTCTATCCTGGGCTTTATCATTCTTTACAATTAAGCACCAAGAATAAGGTTCACCCTGAATAAAGGCAGTTTTTTTGGTCTTTTGTTTGGTTTTGTTTTTGAGATGGAGTTTGTCTCTTGTTGCCCAGGCTAGAGTGCAATGGCGTGATCTTGGCTCACTGCAACCTCCGCCTCGGGGTTCAGGCGATTCTCCTGCTGCAGCTGGATCTTGGTAGCTGAGATTACAGGTATGTGTCACCATGCTCAGCTAACTTTTTGTATGTAGTAGAGACGGGGTTTTACCATGTTGGTCAGACCGGTCTTGAACTCCTGACCTCAGGTGATCCACCCACCTTGGCCTCCCAAAATGCTGGGATTACAGGCGTCCACCACCTCACCCAGCCAACAAAAGCAATTTTAAGTCAAGGCTACCGGGACAGATGTGCGGCAGGAGGTGGGGCCTTTGGAAAGGGGATTGGAAAGGGGAAGGTGTCCTGTGGTCTTGTGTTTTGGAATTCCTCAGGGACAAAGTGGCAGTGACTGGGTCATGTTGGGAGGGATTCCAGGCCTGCTCCTGGCCACCCTCCCAGGTGAAAGTGGTACAAGGGCTGGGACTCTGCCTCTGGCTCTGATCACAGGAGGATTTCCAGGCACCCAGCACGGGCTTCTGCAGGCAAAACTTGGTCCCTAGTGAATAAATATTAACGCCACCAGCACTCAAGGGCACACAGCCCCCAGGTTTATACAGTGCTGTGTTGAGAAGATTCATAACACTCTCAAGTGGGGATTTCTGTTCACTCTGACATTGGAATAGAGGCTCCCAAGGACCCAGGCTGGGCTTGAGATCCTCATTGGTGCCAACAGGGACTCAGTGTAAACATGGGGGGGCAGGGGGCTGGTGACAGTGACGCCAAGAGCTCCGGCCTCCCAGTCACTTGATTAGAATTCTCCAGAAGGCACACAGGCCTGCCTGCCTCCTGTCCTGACAGTGGGGATCCCTGACTTTGCATGGAATGTTTCTAAGGGCTACAAAGGACACTCCAGGCTCCCACAGATTTGGAAACATAAAAACACCTTCAGACCTCAAGAAGGCTGGATTTCCAGCTCTCCTGCAGAATGTGGGATTTGCTCTCAAAGGGCCTGGCTGGGAAGATGGGCCCAGCCAAGTGAGGACCAGCACAGAAGCTGGGGAGCCTGTAGCCCCGGTACGCACTTCAGCCCCTCCCGCCTTTCCCTTGGGAGCATTCAGCTCCGATGCTCTACCACTTTCTAGCACCAAACTCCCCTGCAGCCACCTGTCACCCCATCCCGCCTCAACCTAAAGAGTTTTATTTAATGCTGCTCTCACTTGTACTTCCTTTTTTTCTCACCCAGACCTTTTTCAGTGTGTGAGCTTATTAAAAGAGAAAGAAGAGAAGTCTCTAGCATTTTTTTTAAATTTTGTAAGTTCCAGCTTATACTAAGGGCAGCTGAACTAAAGATTAAAGTAAAGGGGAAAAAGCAAATTAGTAGGCCTCTCTCCTCTTCTCTCTACTCAATACAACCTCAGGCCCCTGCAGCTAACCCCTAGGAAGTAGATTCAGGGGACAGAAGTGCTTAGGGAGGAGTAAGCCTTCCCCTGCACAGCAGCTGCCTCGGTGGAGATGGAATCCTGCCTTGAACACCTCTGAGGTTCCCCATTGAATATCTACTGAGATATCTCAGAGAAGGAGGGAATCCCCTGGGAAGAGTTGGGATCCCAGCAGCCATTTGAGAAATCTTAGGGAAACATATCAGAAAGAGCGTGCCATGCGGCCTGGCAAGCCTTCTTTTCTCCAATTCTGCTGGAAACATCTTTCCTAGAGACCTTTACAGCTCAAGTTGGAAAATGTCACCACGCCACACTCAGCAGCCACATGGCCCTTCTGGAAGATGGGGAGCTGGAGGGCCCCACAGCAACTCTCTGCTATCAGCTTGGACCAGCAGAACCCCACTGGAGGGGACAGAAATGGAGTCCCTAGAAAGAGAATCTGCTGGGATTCAGGGGCCAAGGGCACCAACACTTCTTCATCCAAAGGATGTTTTCTAGGCCAGCACCCTCAAGGGTTCTAGTCTTGGGCTTGGCTTACCCCAGTCTGGAACTTTCCCATGAATGAGAAAGGCAGAGAGTAGTCCATGATGAGTGTCACCATAATACAGCCCCTGGGGACATATCATGACTAGTCTTATCTGCGCTGGACAGGTTAGAAGATTTCCGAGCTGTGGAACACAGACAAGGTTTTTTAAAAAAAAAATCCATGGGTGAGGAGCATGCCTCTTGGGTAAAAAAGGAATTTTCCTTTACAATGGTCTTGTGTCCAGGGTAGAGCAAGAGGCAAGGTCCCCTCCCTGATCGCTAGATTCTTCGAGGGCACTAAGATGACTCCCCATGCAAGTGCTCACCCTCCCAGGAAGCATCTCCCTGTATGTCCCCCACACACGAGTATCCCCAACCACATGGCTGGACTTCTGCAAACCCCCTTTGAATAGAAGAACTGCACAAACCAGAGCTCTACTTGGGAACTGGAGAACCAGCCCTGGGATCTGTGGAGGCTCATGGAACCTGTGCAGAGTGGGTAACTCACACTAGGGGTGTCCCACGCCCCAGGAAAGAAAACAGACAGGCCTGACGCTCAGTCTTGTGTTCTTTGGCTCATGGTGGGAGGAGCCTGGTGTATCAAAAGAGGTGGTGTGTGGGACTCCCTCCTTCCCCACAGGCCCTCAAGCCTTCACGCCTCCTGAAGGGGCTATGCTTGCTTTGAAGGGGAGACTTGCAGGAACTAGAACCCCCTGCAGTGGGTCAGCCCACCCTACATAAATGGCCGTTGCCAGACATCTGAATAAGATCTGGAAGGGCCCAGCACACGATTTTAAGCCTGGAATGTGGAGGAAGCCCATAAACGAATCTCTCTCTGTCTTCTCATTGGCTACTATAAATTAACCAGAAAAGAAAGAATCTTATACTCCATCCTAACTCTGAAAATCACAGCATTTGTTTCTAAAGAACTGGTTTCTTTTTCTTTCTTTCTTTCTTTTCTTTTTTGAGACAGAGTCTTACTCTGTCGCCCAGGCTGGAGTGCAGTGGCACGATCTCACTGCAACCTCCGCCTACCGGGTTCAAATGATTCCTTCCTGTAGCTGGGACTACAGGCATGTGCCACCACACCCGGCTAATTTATGTATGTTTTAGTAGAAACGGGGTTTCACCATATTGGACAGGCTGGTCTACGAACTCCTGACCTCGTGATCCGCCTGCCTCGGCCTCCCAAAGTGCTGGGATTACAAGCGCAAACCACCATGTCTGGCCAGAACCAGCCTCTTGATAACAGCGCACTCAGCTTCTCCCAACCACCTTGACATGCAAGAAAACACCATGAGAGTTTAGACCTACAACACTGGACTGGCCTGCAAGGCTCCCCCAGGTGAAGAAGCTGAAGAAACTGTGCCAAGCACAGGAGGGAGGGGGTGATCATGGAGGAGTCTGCACCTGGATGGCAAGCCCTGGGCAGGGCCACTGCTGGGTGGCCTCTGTGGGGTGGAACTCCTACCTTCCAATGGACCATGACAGCTGGGGCAATAAGCTCTACAGAGTGGTCACGAGGGCTGGAGGAGCAGGGACACCCCCATTAAGGCTTCTGGTGGGTGCCTCCAAGACCCCTGCCTAACCTCACCATGTATCCATATTTGTAGGGAGATCTAACTTGATTTAGGCAAAGTCACATGACCTCTCTCAACAGCACCCAAGTCCCAGAGTAAGGAAATCCACACGGATACTTTCACGGAGGTCCCAGGCCAGGGCGATCTGTGGGCTCCTTTATCTTAACTCAGGTTGACTGAAGTAGGCCACCGTTCATTCTGATTCACTCCCTGGGGAAATCTTCCAGACAGGTCCCTGTCTTCTCTGTTCCCCTCCTGTTTCTGCCGGTACTTACATCCTGGCCAAATCAGCACCTCCTACAGCCTCAAAAACCTGACCTCAAAATCTGAGAGCTACAGGAGACGGCATGAAAAGTAGGAAGAGGAACCCCTAAGGGGCTCCACCCACCTACCAGCCCATCCCCGCCTACAGCCAGCTGGTGCCTGGCTCATCACACAGCCCCCTCCAGGGCCCGAAGCTCACTGACCACCCAGTCTGAACACTTATGTCTCCAGAACACTCCCCGTCCCCACCCCTCGAGCAGAGTTCCAGCCCCCTCTCTAGGCTGGGTTTTCCAAGCCTCTTCCCTGATCTCCTGTGCAGTCAGGTAAGTAGTTGGCATGCGATCAACCAGTGGAGAGGGCCCTGCCTTCCAGCCAGGTCCCCTGGGGACAAGGACCACACATCCCTCTAGCCATTAGTATCTGCAGCCTCTCTGCAAACAGGGATTAAGCAACAAATGTCCCTTTCTGTTGAGCGTTTGACCTTATCTCAAGTGTGTCATCAGCTTCGAGAGTCATGGCTTATGTCAGTGTGGGTGAAAAACGGCCTCCACGGCTTCCAAATTGGGATCGCTCTGCTCTCAGCAGCAGATGTAAGCCAAGCCCGTGGTAAGTGGCAATAAATGGCTTGGAAAGAGGCAGTGGGTCCCTCACCGCCATCAACCATGGGAGGGCAGGTTCCAGGCATCTCTCAAGCATGGCCCCTGCATCAGCCTCCCTGAACGGGGTCTTTGGGACCCAGCCCACAGCAATCAAGGACTACAGAAGCCTCGGGTCCCCACGGACCTGCTCAGGGCAAGATTCAAAGTCAGGCTTCAACTGGCAACAGCTCTGTGACGGCCTCTTTTGTAAATTTTCCTTTGCAAATACCAGCGAAGCACCTGCCTTTCTCTCCACGGCCAGGCCTCCCTCTGGTACCATCTTGAGGCCTGGCAGGTGCCACCCACAGGACACTGGAGCCCATGAGCGAGGGCCGATCTTCAGCATGAAAACGGTGCTCCATCTCTGACCAACCACCTTTTCTCTGTGTGTCTCCACTGACACTTCGCTCACACATCAAACAGACCGACTCTCGTCTGCACACTGCTTCCGCCAGCATCTTTTTATCAGAATCTTAAACACACAGATGTCAACATGTTATCTTAAAAATTGCTGATAGGCTGTGACTTTGGATAAGCCTCAGAAGCAGTCCCCTCTGTGCTTGCCAGTGACCCGCGGACAAGCACTGCTGTGATTTCCACTACGATAGAAGTGTTCTGTGAGATGCAGGCCTATTTTCCAAGCGTCTTTCGCCAAAAATCAGTTCCTGAGAGCCACAAATAAATACCTAATACCAATAGCCCTGGCTGTGCACCAGGCCCTTCACTAGGGATCTGCAGATATTGAGGATGCAAATGTGGACCAAAGACCCACTATGTGTCAGAAGAGACAAGAGGCTAAATGCCATGGCTCACGCCTATAGTCCCAACACTTTGAGAGGCCAAGGTGGGAGGACCGCTTGAGCCCAGGAGTTTAAGAACAGCCCAGGGAACATACTGAGATCCCCGTCTCTACCAACAATTTAAAAATTAGCCAGACATGGTGGCATGCACCTGTAATACCAGCTGCTTGAGAGGCTGAGGTGGGAGGATCACCTGAGCCCAGAGAGGTTGACTTTTCAGTGGCCCATGATCATACCACTGTACTCCAGCCTGGTTGACAGAGTGAGCCTGTCTCAAAAAAAGAAGAGATAAGAGACGAGGGGGCAGATATTCATAAAGAGAGGCTATGGAGAGACAATAACATGGTCAGAAGAGTCACAGGTAACAGAGATGAAAGCTCAGCTGAATGAGGGGTAACTCCACTCAGAGCACCAGCTGAATGAGGGGTAACTCCACTCAGAGCACCCTAAGAATTGGCTTCTGTAGTGAGGTGAGTTTTCAGCTGGGTCTTGCAGGACGAATAGGAGTTTTCTGGGGTGGGGGTGAAGAAGAAAAAGTTGCTGGCTTTCTAAGACAGCATAGACAAAGAGCTTGCGGATGGGAGGATGTTTCCTGAGATGAAGCTGGGATGGGACCAGGAACTGAGGAGCCTGGGATGCAATGTCAGCTGGCATCAGAATGCTCTGGGCCACATTTTGTTTTTTTTTTTTTTTTTTTTTGAGATGGAGTTTCTCTCTTGTCGCTCAGGCTAGAATGCAGTGGTGCAATCTTGGCTCACTGCAACCTCTGCCTCCCGGGTTCAAGTGATTCTCCTGCCTCAGCCTCCCAAGTAGCTGGGATTATAGGTAGGCACCACCATGCCTGGCTAATTTTGTATTTTTAGTAGAGATGGGGTTTCTCCATGTTGATCAGGCTGGTCTCGAACTCCTGACCAAAGGTGATCTGCCCGCCTCGGCCTCTCAAAGTGCTGGGACTATAGGCTTGAGCCACGGTGCCTGGCCTGGGCCACATTTTTTAAGTTTAAAGTGTAAGTTAGGAGTGAGACAGACATTGCCACATGATCCCTGACATCTGTCTGCCAGTTCAGTGATCCAGGCACTGCCCTTCCTTTGGATATCCCCATGAGGTCCCACTAAGCACCGGATGCTCTATGGGGCCATGGCTCCACCCAGCTGGGGACCGAAAGCAGCGTCACTAAAGGGACCTCAAGGCAGTGCCCACACGCAGATTTCAGAAGACAGGAGATTCATGATGGAGGCAGAGTTGCATCTGGGGTGAACCGCCAAGTCTGAAAAGCTGGGGAGAAGTAGGTGGAATATGAGTGAAGGAATGATAAAAGCCAAGATGCAGGGGTGGACAGGTGTGTCCTGCCCATTCCCTGGGAGATGGCAGCTTGTCATGCAGGGTCTGGAGGAAGGAGAAGGATGCCTGAGGAGACGGCTTGAACATCAAGTCTGGATGTTAACCTTTATCCTGCAGGTGACAAGGACTGGAACCAGCGGGAGTGGAGCAGGGAAGAGACATGAGGACAAGGACACAGAGGACAGTCAGGAGCTCCAGGAGAACAGAGGCTGCACTGCAACCAGAGTAGCAGCCAAGTTACCCAGCCCACAGGGAGATACCCCATCAGGTGGCTGTCCCCCAAGTGCCACCAGCACTGCTTCCCAGGGCAGCTGGGCTCCAGGCAGGTGGTCGTTGGTGCCACTTCAGCCACCACACCCCACACTGACCCCCACCGGGTCATCGCCTCCCTCAGTCTGGGCGATTGCCAGACAATCTTCACCGCCTGCTCTTCCTGCCTCGTGTCTATTTCCACCCGACTCCAGGGCTGCTCCTGCTCCAGGAAGGGCCCTTGGAAGAAAGAGAAGGATGTCTGGGAAGGCTGCAGCAGGGAAGGTCTTGAACATCAAGTGTGATGTTAGGTCTTTATCCTGCAGGTGACAAGGACTGCCAACCAATGGGAGGTGGAGCTGGGTTTTTTTGTTTGTTTTTTGCATTAGAGACAAGATCTCGCTGTGTCACCCAGGCTGGACTGCAATGGCATGATCACACGGCAACCTCCTAGGCTCAAGGGATCCTTCCACCTCAGCCTCCTGAATAGCTGGGACTACAGGCTGCGCCACCATGCCTGGCTAATTCTTTTTATTTTTGTAGAGATAGGGTCTTACTCTGTTGCCCAAGCTGGTCAGAAACTCCTGGCTTCAATCAATCATCCCACCTCAGCCTCCCAAAGCCCTGAAATTACAGGTGTGAGGCACCATACCTGACGGAACACATCTTTTCTAAACACCATCTGGGTACCCCCATTCCAAGCCATTCCTCCTCTCCTAACCCTCAGGGAGCAAGAGGTGAATGATCTTTGATCCTCACGCTCCAGAGGGGTTTCTGGTTTCCATGCAATGCATGTCTCAGCTTCCCTGTGTCCAGACCCACATCCATGCCTGGAGGTCCCATGCAACCAAAGCAAGGTCCCACCCAGGACATCATTCAACAGGAAAAGCACTGGCTGTCCACTTTGTGCCAGCCCACTGGGAGAGTGCATCCACAGGAGGTCCTTGACCTTGAGCCCCTCTTCACCACCAGGGCCCCAGCATTAACACAGCATGTGGTCTCCCATGGGTCTTTAATCAATATTTTGAGAAAGAAGAAAGAACAAAAGAAAGAAAGAGAGAGAGAGAGAGGGAGAGAGGGAGGGAGAGAGGGAGAGAGGGAGGGAGGGAGGGAAGAAGGTAGAGAAGGAGGGAGGGAGGGAGAAAGAAAGGAAAGAAAGAAAGGAGGAAGGAGGGAGGGAGGGAAGGAGAAGGAGAGAGGGAGGGAGGGAGAGAGAAAGGAAGAAAAAGAGAAAGAAAGAAAGAAGGAAAGAAGAAAGAAAGAAAGAAAAAGAAAGAAAGAAAGAAAGAAAGAAAGAAAGAAAGAAAGAAAGAAAGAGGGAAAAAAACAGGAGTGAGTGAATAGCAGGCCCGGGGGCCACAAGAGTGCAGGGGTGAATGTGGCTCAAGGCTGTGCCCACGCCCAGCTGGCAGAGTGGCTGGTGGGGTGCAGTCGCCTCCACAGGGCCTCCTGGACCTTGTCAGCAACTCTTTCTCAGTGTGTCCACCATCCAAACTGGGCAGACTCCAACCCTTAGCAAGGTACAGATCTACCTTGCTGGACACAGTAGGCATAGTCCTGAAAACCTGAGCTGCATTTGTTTTTTTGTTTGTTTCTTTGTTTTTGAGACAGAATCTCATTCTGTCGCCCAGGCTGGAGTGCAGAGGTGAGGTCTCAGCTCACTGCAACCTCCGCCTCCCAGGTTCAAGCTATTCTCCTGCCTCAGCCTCCTGAGTAGCTGGGATTATAGGTGCCCAGCACCATGCCCAGCTAATTTATGTATTTTTAGTAGAGACTGGGTTTCATCTTGTTAATCAGACTGGTCTTGAACTCCTGACCTCAGGTGATCTGCCCACCTCAGCCTCCCAAAGTGCTGGGATTACAGGCATGAGCCACTGCACCTGGCCACATGTGTTGTTTTTTGGGGGAGAAAAAGAAATGTAGTTGATTTTAATTGTGCAAGACTAACTGGGCTAATTTTAAGAATTTCTATGGAAAATTATTTTGGACAAAGAAGAGTAGCTCCTTGGTTTATGTTTGCTAAATGATGCTTTCCTATACCAAATTTTTCACACAGTTAACACCTGTGTGCTGCTGAAGTCAGAGCCTCCCACCACGGAAACTTTCACACCTGCCCTTCCCTCCATCCTCATCACACCCATGTAGATCACGTGGGATCAGTGGATTCTGCCTCTGCCGCAGCTTCTGCCAAGCCAAGCCATACTTCCTTCCTTCACTGTCGGCCTCCGTCTGGGTGATGCATTAGCAACTTACAGGTGGGACCGAAAACACACAGATACTTCTAGCTTTCACACAGAACTTCCTCCTTAGGAAAAAAAAAAAAAAATTCCCTGCCCACATCCCATCCACCAAAAGAATGTTTAATCAATGAAAAAATTAACTGTATCCCTAAATAAAGAAGTGCAGATATTTTCTTTACAGTGCTTTATTAATTTGTAAATACCATTATTGAATTTTTGAAAGTTCTAATTTAAATGTATTGATCATTATTGTTTTGTGGATTTTCCACCCAAATGTCTTGGAGGAAACGCACGGTGGGCACGGGGTGGACCATACAGTCACCGAAACTTTGCCAAACCATCAAAGAAGAGCTTTGCGCAGATGATGTTCAAGAGATTGCAAGGTGTCCAAGCCACTAAGCTGACATGTTTATGCTTAATTCAAATCCAACCACTTTCTTCTGATAACTGTGTCTGTCGCTAGCCACAACACGGAAATGGGACACGGATGCAGAGCTCTCTCTTTGCAGGTGGGGGCAGCAGGGAGGGGAGGTAGCGATCCATGGAAAGGACGTGAACACGTCAGCCACAACGGGAGCCAAAGAAGGTCCTTTTTACCCGAAACATCTCACATGGCCATTTTGATGAGATTTAAACCAGGGAATGGAAAGCATTCTCTCCTCCCTGCTTATTCTCTTCCAAAACAAGAATTTAAATTGAGAACTATTCGCTGGCTTCTCCTGTAGTAAACTTCATGGGAATTTATTTAGCAATGCTCTGACACTTTAAGGATATTGGGATGGGGACATACAGGCCACAAAATGTTTGTCCATTTCAGGACAAACAGGACTGCATATATCGCTCAGGTCAGCCAAACCTCCCTGCAGACTCTGAATGCTTCTGTCCCTTGCACTGTCCCCCAGCCATGGAAAGAAAGCCTGTTTACAACATTCCCCTCTCTCCCCACCCGCATCCATACCCTTCAAGGCTTCCCATGGCCCTTGGAATTCGCCCGTTGCCCCAGCCTGCAATGGTGCAAAGGCTCTGGGACCTGGGGCCACTATGGCCTCATCTCCTATCTCTCCTCCTGGTCCCTCACGCTCCGCCCCAGCTCCTCCAGCGTGCCAGGCCTGTTTCTCCCTCGGGACTTGCGCTCTGCGAGATCCCTCTGTCTGGAAGCCTGGCTCCATCTTCCTACGCCAGTTTCAGATCAAGCATCCCTTCCTTAGAGAGGCCTCCCAAGACCACCCCACATGAATGAGGCTCCGGTCCCTGCCGCATTCCTCCAGTGGGAATAATCCTGTTTGTGGATGGGGTGGCTGCATAGCCTCGATCCACCCCTGCCTTCTCCCTCCCCATAACTTAAACAAGGACCTTGCCTGTCACCCAGTCCCCAGCACAGTGCCTGGCACACAGGAGATGCAAAGGAGCTTTGATCTAATCAAGATATAGCAGCTCCCTCTGGGGCCGTGATTTGTGCTGATTATTAGATATACACGGACCAGGCATGGTGGTGGCTCACACCTGGAATCCCAGTGCTTTGGAAGGCTGAAGTAGGAGGATGGCTTGAGGCCAGGAGTTCAAGACCAGCTTGGGCAACATAGCAAGATTCTATCTCTACAAAAAAAAAAAAAAAAATTAAATAGCTGAGTGTGATGGTACACGCCTGTAGTCCCAACTACTTCTGAGGCTGAGGCGGGAGGATCACCTGAGCCTGGGAGTTAGAGGCTGCAGTGAGCTTTGACTGCACAGCCGCGCTCCAGCCTGAGCGACAGAGTGAGCCCCTGCCTCTAAAATTAAAATTTAAAAATACGTAGGCCGGGTGCAGTGGCTCACAGCTGTAATCTCAGCACTCTGGTAGGCTAAGACAGGTGCATCACGAGGTCAGGAGATGGAGACCATCCTGGCCAACATGGTGAAAACCCGTCTCAACCAAAAATACAAAAATTAGCTGGGTGTGGTGGTGCACACCTGTGATCCCAGCTACTTGGGAGGCTGAGGCAGGAGAATCACTGGAACCAGGAAGTCGAAGGTTGCAGTGAGCCAAGATCACACCACTGCACTCCAACCTGGTCACAGACAGAACGAGACTCTGTCTCAAAAAATAAAATGTAAATAATATATACATTTCTTTTAAAATAAGAAACATGCGTTGGGCACCTGGGTAGACTCAGGACCATTCCCTGATGAGAAGCAGCCAGACCTGAGTCTTCTGGAAAATGCCACGCACCCCTCCCTCAGGAAGCTGCATTTCTGAGGGAAGTCAGAACACGGCATCCTCCCTCTCACTGCCTCAAGGCCAAGCATCAAAGGGCAAGAGAGAGACTCCTTCTGGTCTGAGAGGGCTCACATCTGATGCCATAGCTGGGTTTTCCTGCAGAGTTTGAAACAAATCAGTTGAAACACTTTGGAATTACAGAGTGCTAAAAAAGTTAACATTTATGACTCTTCTGTGTCTCCCCTCCTTTTTGGCCACTGATAACTCAGACTCACATGGCCTCACAGTGTCCCAGGGCTGAGCCGTGGCTTCTCCGAGGGTGCTCAGGCCTGGCAGGGTTTAGCATGGTCCAGGCCACACACTGCAGGTGGCCCGTCTCCAACGCTGACACCACGGCTCCCATTTGCAAGGATGAAGTTTCCTGCCAACGTTTAACCCCATGTGTGAATTTCTATGCAGGCAACAAGTAGTGCCTAAGGCTGGCTAATTAAGGGGTGCAATTGTCTAATTGGGCCATGTGAAAACGGTACAAAAGGCTGACTGCTGGAAAAAAAAAAAAATTCTGTTTTCACAAAAAGGTCCTCCCCATAGAAGGCGCTAGGACCTGGGCTACCTTTTGTACTGACTTCCATTGGGATCTGCAGCTCAGCCCCCTGCTGGAGCTGCTCTGTGCAGGAGACACGAAGAGTGGCCGTGTCCCTGGTGGTGGTGGCCTGGGCTCAGAAGTCCCTGCTCCATCATTGGCCAGCTCTGTGACATCTGGCAAATTTTTACCCCTCTGGATCTGAGCTCTCTCTTTCACAGATCAAAAACCTCAGCTCCTTCCCCAGCACTGCAGTAAGGATGAAATTAGGCAAGGTAAGTAGGGCGCTTAGCACAGTGCCTGGCACAGGGAAAGCTCCTGAGTGATGGGCAGTCACTATAGGTCCCAGGCACGCCTCTGTGGGTTTGCAAAGTTACATCAGCCACGTTACAGCATCCCCTGAAGACTGTGGAATGAGCACTCCCACCCAGGGCATCTCTTCCCTTTATCCAGCTTGCATCACCCCTGGGCAGCCCACCTGGGTATCCTCCCACCTCCCACCTGTGTACCCACCATGCCCCAGCCCTTCCCCTTGTCTACCCTCAAGCCCCACCCCTCCTTTTCTGGTCCTTGCCCATGATCCTCTCCACCCTTCACCCCTTCCAGGTCTCAGATCTCCTGGAAACGATGATACAGCCCTGCCCCACCCCATCCTCCTTATGGCAACAGGAGTCAAGCCCACAGAAAGCATTCAACACACCCCCATGATGCACTGGGGTTGCAGAGGCTCAGTGGAGAAGCCATCAACCAGGAATCCATTTTGCCAGACTTGGGAGCCATGGCTGACGCTCAGAGAATCGAGACGCTGTCATCACGCCGGGCAGCACAGAGCTCTGGCTGGCCTCTCCTCATCCTCACCCAGAGCTCCCGACACAGGGGCCATTAAGGAAGTCGCCAGGACCAACTGGACCCTCAGGAACAAAGGCAGGAGAGGGATGCCTTACTCAAACCTTCCCCCAGTATTGTCAGGGAAGCCCTAGTCAGGAGAACACAAACTTCAAAACCAATCACATTGGAGATATCAAAATAATAGCAATCATCTTCATATCTCGAATCTCATTTATCGGAGGTTTTCAAGGTGGCGGCACTTGCATTATTTTCAGCTGCCCATTTTCAGGCCCCAAGCGTTAGACAGGCCTAGAGCTATCAGCCCCTCCCCACACTCCCACGCCTGGGACGCTGGGAAATCCAAAGCCCTGCCAACGTCCCTTGGGAGAGATGAGACGGGGTCCACACCTTTGTCCCTCCTCCAGCACTGGCACAGAGTTTAGCACACAGGAGGCCCTCAGGGGGTCAAAACATGAAGTGAACAACTTTGCAATGGGAGCCTTGACCCTGGGAGGTCCTGACCAGAGTCAGGCCATCCCCCACCTTGTTAACAGACATGCTTTTCTTTCCCGTAAGAAAGTTCACCAGTTTGGGTTCCTGTCCCACTCCCTTTGAGCAGAAGGGACCTAGGCTGGAGCAATGCAGGCGATGGGAAGAAGACAGAACAGGGCAGAGACCTCAAGGAAGATGCAATTGGGTCTAAGGCAGAATTTCCAAGAGCAGCCAGGACGTTTTCATCATCTCAGATGGAGCCAAACCACCCTGATTCAGCACCACCAGCATGTGTCAGAAGACACAAACATGCCAGGAGTTCGAGATCAACCTGGTGAAACCCCATCTCTACTAAAAATACAAAAATTAGCTGGGCATGGTGGCTGACACCTGTAATCCTACCATTTTGGGAGGCCAAGGCAGGCAGATCACTTGAGGTCAGGAGTTCAAGGCCAGCCTGGCCAAAATGGCAAAACTCCAACTCTACTAAAAATATAAAAATTAGTCAGGCATGGTGACTCAAATTAGCCAGGCATGGTGGCATGGTTATTCAGGAAGCTGAGGCACGAGAATGGCTTTAACTAGGGAGACAGAGGTTGCAGTGAGCCAAGATTGTGACAATTCACTCCAGCCTCAGTGACTGAGTGAGAATCGAAGAAGAGGAAGAAGAAGAAGGAGGGGAAGGAGGAAGAGAAGGAGGAAAAGAGGGAGGGGGAGGAGGGAGGAGAAGGAGGAGAAGAAGAAGGAGAAGGAGAAGAAGGAGAAGAAGGAGGGGGGAGAAGGAGGAGGAGGGGGAGAAGGAGGAGGGAGGGAGAAGAAGGAGGAGGAGGAGGAAGAGGAGGATGGGGAGGGGAGCAGGAGGAGGAGGAGGAGAAGAAGAAGGAGGAGGAGAGGAAGAAGAAGGAGGAGGAAGAGGAGGAAGAGGAAAAGAAGGAGGAGGAAGAGGAGGAGGAAGAGGAGGCTGAAACCCAGTTAGGGTGTCCAGGCTGGGGTGACTAAGAAGCCTCCATTCATTGCCAAGTCCACTGTGGCATTATAAAACACAGCACAGGGACTCTCAGACCATGCTGAGACCATTAGCAAGACCAAATCACTTGTTCGGGGGCACAAGGTTTGAGGAGACAGGGCTGCAATTAGACTCCCAGCAGCTGGAGAGGGTGGCTTTAAGAGCCTGTTGGGCAACAAAGAATCTGCCCAACGGTCAGAGGTGTGTGAACCAGAGCAACTCCATCTTGAAAAGGAGCTGGGTAAAATGAGGCTGAGACCTGCTGGGATGCATTCGCAGAAAATGAGATATTCCTAACCTCTAGATGTTTATGGATAGGGGAACAGATTGATAGTGGTTACTCAACAGCCCCAGACTTGGGAGTAGTATCCTAATATTCCGATATCTTGAGAACATAGGCATTCCTAATTTTGCCTTAAAGATAATAAAATTGGCCAGGCGCGGTGGCTCAAGCCTGTAATCCCAGCACTTTGGGAGGCCGAGGCGGGTGGATCACAAGGTCAAGAGATCGAGACCATCCTGGTCAACATGGTGAAACCCCGTCTCTACCAAAAATACAAAAAATTAGCTGGGCATGGTGGTACGTGCCTGTAATCCCAGCTACTCAGGAGGCTGAGGCAGGAGAATTGCCTGAACCCAGGAGGCGGAGGTTGCGGGGAGCCGAGATCGCGCCATTGCACTCCAGCCTGGGTAACAGGAGTGAAACTCTCAACTCAAAAAACAAAAAAAAAAAAAAAAAAAGATAATAAAATTGAGTCTTGCAAAATAGAGTCATTAAGAAAATTAATCCCTTATCACAAACCCTTGTAGCAGAGCACATCTCCCCATGATCCTCTTTATCCTCTCTATACAAGCATTGGACCTAGGGTGGACACGTTCCTTTTCTTACTTTCCAGAACTCCCTGTCTATGGAGTAGCTGTACTTTCACCACCTTCATTTCTCAATAAACCTGCTTTTGCTTCAAACTGCGGACTCGCCCTGAATTCTTTCTTGCGTGAGTGCCAGGAACCCTCTCTCAGGGTCTGGATCGGGATCGTTTTCCTGTAGCATCTTTCTGCCAACCATGGAAATGACTACAGCATGGAAACCCCTGACGCAAAGGCTAACTTGGGTAAGTGGTAGGGTCCCGTAACACAAGGAGCGAAGTTCCATGAGCGAAGCCCACACAGGATACATCGAGGACTCCCACCACATCCCGAGGCTCTGAGACCAGGGGTACGGGGCTGCTAGCTTTCCAAAGGACCTGAGCCAGGCTCCTGCCCTCACGGGGCCTTCAGTCTAGTGGGTGAGTTTGGAGTCAGTTGTCCGCACCCCTTCTCCTTCACATCTTTGCCCCAGTGTGAGGCCACGTCGGGTCTCTGGATGATAGAGAAGCTCCATCCCCTTCCATCCTGCTCCCCATGTCAGGATGGCCCTGCCCCTAGCCCAGCATGGGAGCCAGCCTCCCTCGAGAGACTGTGAGCCCACAGGGCAGCCAGGTAGCTGAGGCCTGCAAACACCTGTTGGGCATCCACCCTGTACCCCCTGTGCGCTCAGAATGATGCCAGAAGCTGGGCGCAGCAGTGAGCTCAAAGGTAAGGTCCTGGCCTGGCGCGGGGCGGGGGGGGGCAGTTGGGGGGAAAGCGAATGTTCTTTAATGGGAGAGCCAGGTGGCAATCAAGGGAGTCAACTGGATAACATCAGTGACTGAATGCGAACACCAGGTGGGTAGAGTGTCGGGGAGATGCGCTGAAGAAGGAATCCACTGTGGAGCTGAGAGTCACTGGAAAAAAGTGCCTCCAGGCAGGAAACAAGCTGTGCAAAGGTCCTGGGCTCACTGACACTCCCACCAGAGCTCCCTCCCACCACAGCTCCTTCCTGCTCTTCCCCAGACACTTGCCCATTCTGTTTCTGAAAGTGAGCAGACGCCCTGCCCAGCCGCTTTTGGGAGCCAAAAGCATCTTGAATGCCCAGCGCAGAGTATCTAGTGTTTGCTGACAATATGTGTGAAACTGACATGGTGCCATGCCACCCTGGGTCTGCAAGGGCCCTGGTGGCTGTCGTCAGCCTCATTATCTGATATAAGTAGTGGGAGGCAGGGGACTAGGATGGAGCAAATGGCAAGGCACCTCCATGCTTAGGTCAGAGACATCATCGCCCTCTGTGGGGTGGAACAGGGCCAGCCAGCAAAGACAAATCCACCAAGGCAAAGACACAGATGGAGGTCAAGAGCCACCACCACCGTCACCCTCAACAAAGGCGTGTACGGGGAATGGGGAGAGGGACACCAAGGCGTGGACCAGAGAGATCTGGCACTGGAAGCCTCCTCAGGGACAACTGCCTGGCAAAGAAACCTCAGCACCCATAGAGCCCAAGGGGCTGAAGGAGAGGGGGCTACAGCATCCTTCCCTGCCCTCAAGACATCAGGCACACACATGGGCATACACTCACATAAAGACACATACACAGGCTTATGCACACGCACCCACTCACACTCATTACTCACACTCACCACCCATGCAGTCATACACACAGACCTCATAGATGCTACCCAGGCACACAAACCTCAAACACACATGCACAGGCACATGAGCACACACAGTCACATTAACGCGCATCTACACATATCACTAAAGCACACATGCACACACATGTGCTTACACACACATGCACATACAAGTGCAGCTAGCACCCACATACAGGTAGTCACCACCCACATTCCCGTAAGCACTCGAACACAGACACACAGGCACGCGAGGGGCAAACACAAACACACTCGGGTCCACACGCGTGCCATGCCGGCACATCCCAGCCTGCGCTCCCCTATCCCCAGGCACACGCCATGCACACTCATGTCCACACGCACGCACGCGGACACCCCCTCCCGCACAGGCACTCACACTCCAAGTCCCAGGACCTCCCACATCCTGGGTCGCAGCGCACTGTGCAGGTGGAAGGGGTGAGCTCCCCGGCAGAGGTGCAAGGAGGGTGCAGGGTGCACGGTGTGTCTGTGGGGCGCGGGCCGGGGGCGCGCCCGGGTCGGTGCCGCGTGGTGGGAGCGGCCGGCGCGCAGGTAGCGGGGAGCCCCCGCGCGCCCAGCCCGCCGGTGATTACTATGCTGCGGCAGCTGTCTCCGGCGCGGTGACGGCGCCTCTAATTGATCTCATTATCTCCCCTCCGTAAGGTGAAGTGCGGCCGCTCGCGGGCCCAGGCGCGGGCAGGGCCGGCTGGCAGGCGCAGGCCGGCGGGGGCAGCGCTGGGCCTCTGGGTCGCACCACCGCCGGGCGCCGCGCCAACGAACGCAGGCGGCGGGCAGCTCGGAGGCCAGGTTCGCGTTCCTGCAACAAGACCGTGCTGGGAAAACACCCCGGGGCTAGGCGGCGTCTCAGAGACGCATTCCTTTGTTACTCCCACCGTCTTTGGTAATGATTATTAATGCCATTATGTCCCATTTCCCCTCACCTTCCCCCCTCCCAGAGCCGCGCCCGCGCGCCCGATCTCCAGGCGCTTTGCTCCTCCTGGAACCAACAACAATGATCCTCAATTAACCCTCTGCCAGGGCTGCCTGCGCGTGAATGGGGCGCTCTTCCGGCTCGCAGGCGGCGGGCGCCCCGGCCCGGGCGGGGGGCCAGCCTCGGCTCCCCGGGCCCAACCCGCGGGGGCTCGCAACCCGCCCGGGCGCCGGTTGGGGGGCCTTGCAGCTCTCCGGCCTCCCTCCAGGATGAAACTCGCCCTCTCTGGAGGGGAGAGGGCAGAGATGGTCCGAGAAGTTACAGGAGGGAAAAGAAAAAAAAAAAAACAAAAGAAAAAAAAACAGGAAACATTCAGTTTGTTGTGTTTTCCTTGGGTTTGTTTTCTTGCCAAAAAATTTTACCCCCTTTGTCTTTGCGCAAAAGAGACAATCCGGGCACCTTCTGGTGGGCACCCAGGCGGTGCCAAGGCGCCTATCTTCAGGGCGGTTCCTATTCCTTTTCTAGCCTCACCAGATATATTTTTAACATAAAAAACACTATATTTAATTGGTTATGGATCTCTGTTCTCTTAGCACTACTGGATATCACAGAAAAACACATTAGTACAGAGCAATTAGTGCAATAGCAGTAAACAACTAAGGCACTATTAAGCTGTGGGTGATTAAATAGTATTACTTTATATTTTTTATGGTGCTAGACTAAAAGATGGAGATTTAAGATACATATATTTCCATTAATATTAATCTAAAATAGAAATAACAGGTGTCTTCCACTTCTTCTTAAGGTGCAATTTATACCCAGCACTTCAATCTATAGAAAGCTACTTTTTTATTGAAAAAAAAAAATCTCTTTATACACTCCAGAGCAATATTTCTTATCTTCATGCACCCAGATATTTAAGCAGAAATATTATTTAATTGGAGTTATGGAATGAGGCAAAATAATGCCCATATCACCATTAAAAAATAAAATCAAGCTTCCATCCCATTGAAATACGCTCTATCTTTTCTATCTTTGCAAAGAGCGAATCGGGTATTGCGTGGTGAATTGACTGCAGGCCCGGCAAACAGGCAGGCGGCGGGTAGGCTGGGGCCCTGGGGCTGGGGCCCGGCCGCCTGCACCTTGCGGAGGCCCACCCTGGCCCCGGCGCCCACAGCAGCTCAGGCCGCTCCTCCTCCGTGTGTGTAGATCATCCTGGAATTCTGGCACATCTTTCCTCGGCATCTGATTAAGTTAACAATGTGCTGCTATTTGCATGCAGATTTGCCGGGGCTTTCTCTCCAGCTGCTCCCAGAGACTTGGTCTTTCTCTGCGATGTGATAGCACAGCAGTCCCTAAATGCAATCTTTGTCAGACCCAGGTGTGCTCTCATTGAGGACGCCTTCGTTCCAAGCAATTTTTCTTTCTGTAGCATTTATAAGGCTCTATTATAGTATAGCCACATCTGGAGGAAAATTCTCCTATTAATTATATACTTTTACCACTAGGAAGACAAATTCTAAAAGATACCAACATTTTTGTTGTTGTTGTTCTTATTTCTTTGACAGCCTGCGTTTTCTTTTATTTTGTTTTGTTTTTCCAGGCATTTCAATATTTAAAGAGCCATTAACCAAGGAGTAGGGGGTGTGAATTTCCAGGAAAAAAAAAAAAAAAAAAGAACAACAGAACTAAAATCTCAGTGTCAGTCCTGCCTTACCTCACAGGGGCAAGTGAGGGGAAAGGCACCAACTGAGATCTCTCAGAAGACCTCATGGCTTAGCAAGGGATGCAGGGCCTGGCCAGTGGGGAAGAGTTCTGTTCTGCTGGAGTTTAAAAAAAGACAAAAGGAAAAAACCAAACCAAAAAAAGCACAAGTGCTATTAACCTTTAACCTAATCTGCTCCCAGGTAGACATTCAAGCTTGTCACCAAATTGCCAGACAATTTGATTACTCTAAACTCTAAAAGCAGAACCCAATTGGATCAGCAGGGTGATCTCGATGAGGAGTTTTCTTTGTGTGGTGGGGTAATTTTTCAGTCAGGTTGGAGACAGATGAAAAGCAAAATCTGGAGCTCAGAATTCATGCTCATGTTTCAAAAAGAGACAAGAAGAAGCTTTGCCCAGGGAGTTTGAAAGTTACTTCAGAGGCAGGTTGTTTTGTTTGTTTGGTGGGTGTTCTTGCTTTGTTTTCAAATCTGGGACAGTCAGATTAGATTGCGGGGGGCGGGTAATGGAGAGAATTAATGTAGGGAATATAGGAAAAGTTTTGACCATCAGATGGTCCCTTTCGAAATTATAATAATTTTTAAGGGCTAGAATATTTGATTCAAAAATTATTTTGCAAAAGGGTGTGTACATGCATGAGTATGTGTGTGTCTATGTGTGGGTGTGTGCATGTGTGTGAGCATTCGATGCTGGGGAGACTGCACGGACACGCACTTGTGCACACTCACACAGCCACACACAAAGAAAGCCGAATTACCTTGTGAACAGGGAAAATGGAAATGGAAACATTTTCACTTTTCAAGCCAAACTTCATCAGGTAAAAGTCCAGGCAAGGTTTTAGTCACTTGAGTCCAGTTCCTATGACGACAACGTGGAAACTCTCTTCTCCAGATTCATGCCTCCCCTGTTCCAAAGCTGGCCTCAGCAAGATCCCAGGGCCCTGTCCCGGCAGTACCAGGGGTGGCTCCCAGCAGGCCACGTGTGAGCAGCAAAATCACACAAGAGAGGCCTTTCTGACTCCTGCCTCTGAAGCTGGAGTCACTGCTCCCAGCCACTAACTGCCTCTGCTCACTGGCTCTAACCCCCTTCCCTCAAAGTGACTGATTGTTTTCACTCTCTCTCTGCAGACAGAGGCCGGAAAGGCCCTGCAATTAGGGTGCATCTCTGGACCATGCCTCAGCCTCAGTGGTGTCAGCTCAGAAATGGGAAGAGCCAATCCCATCCTAAGGACATGCATGAAAGACTGCCAACCCTGTTATAAATAGAAATGATAAATAAGGGTAAAGTTTACTCTGACTTTCTTATCTGAGGTCTCATTTCCTCCAAGCCTTGGTGCTGGAATTAACTGCCCCTCTGTCACCCTAGGAAAACAAGAAGCAGGTTGTAGTTCCATGGCACTTAAAGAAGAATCTATGCAAAAAGGTGGCAGATATTAAATGCATAGATTCTTCAATGCATATATATATATATATTCTCTGTTTATATATACATATATACACACACACATATATATGCATATACATATATATTCTTTACATATGCATTTAAACAAATAATGCAAAGAGAAATAATTGATTTTCTAATTTGAAATTTGACCCTTTGGGGCCACTGCCTTTTCCATCTTCCTGCTGGCCGGCAATGCCCCCCTCCTTTCCCCTACAGATATCCAGATATCCTCCTGCAAAAATAGAGCAGGGAGGCAGATGCAGTGATACTAGATTACATCACTGGATAGCATGTGGCATTGAGGGGAGAGAAAAAAAAAAAAAAAACAAGAAAAGACAAATGACATTTTGCTGCTATGGTGTGCTATTTTAGTGGTGATGGCTTGACTTTTGGCCCAAACGCATATGCCAATGGCAAGGCTAACTCCAGGGACTCACAAAAAAGAATGTGTGTTCACAGCTGTACTGTACACCAATACAGATTACATGTTTTCAGTGTTGCGGCCACAACAGAATGCTAATTAACATACTGGAGTGATGAGAGCGGCTGCAAGGGCCTTATTGTTCCATTATTTCATGAAGCCCAGCTGCCTTTGTTTATGTCACTTATCCTCTCGTGCCACAGGTTTTTACTCCAAAAATACTATCCCAATACAGCGTTAATATTTAAAAAACAAAGAGGTGGCAGATTGTCATTTTTGTGTCAGTCTCAAACTGCAGAACTGTTAAGCTGTTCTGGTTCGGTATTTAGAAATAATTTAACAGCCATATTCAGACACTGCCTGCATTCTAACATAATGGCTGAATACTTGAACCAAGCAAATGCATAACTATCCTGACATCACTTATGAGATTTAGATTGGTCAGTTAATGGAAGTCTTTACCACAATCAATACCATAACAGCTTCTTGAAATGAACGTGATTTTTTACACGGAGTGCTGCAAACAATAACTACAGAAATATACTACCTTTGTACCCGGCACAAAGAAGCTACAATGCAAAATTAAGAAGCAATTACGTTTTTGCAAACTAATATTACAGTTGATTATTAAAAACAAACACTTTCAAAAATACGTACTTATCGTTTAATAATTGGAGGGCATGAATACCCCCTCGTACCTGATTAATCATTTTTTTACACTTTTTAATAGCTGTTTCACCTATTGGCTACGTTATCAGCTTGCTGTTGAGTATTGATATTGATGATTGATGTAATAATGATTAAATAAAAAGCCATATTTAGAGCTTGATTTTTAGAACATTTTTTTGTCATAATCTTCATTCAAGAGAATACTGTCTGCTGTCTAAATTAGTTTTTCTTCCCTCTCTTTTGCCTGGATTGTGCATAAAAGTGACATTCTATAAAACACAGGTTTCCTCACATAGTGTTCCACCAGCAATCCATACATTCCACAGTAATTTGCAGTCATGGTCGGAGGGGGCTGTTGGCTGGAGCTCAAAATGTTTATGGTGCGTTGCTTCCCCAAAGAACAAAAACACCCTCGGGTTTTAGTTCAGATTTCCCTAAATGCACCTTTATTGACATCAGGTACAACAGTTGGGGAAATACGTAATACCCCAGCACAGACGCCATTCAACCAGAGTCATAAATTAAGTTAGAAAAGGTCTCCCCTAGAAAGTATAGCACTCCACTAATCAAAGCCACGCTGTCGCCATTGCTAAAGAGCACGGAAATCTTCCCAACAGCCAATCGAGTGAACAAGCCATAGTTGCTTTTTAACGAGTTTAACTGGTAATCTCAGATAAATGGAGAACTGCTTGAAGTGTCTGCCTTCTCTAAGGCAGTAATGAGAGGATTTAGAGCATTCTGCATCCCAAACTACGTATAACCAAGAGAATGCCACAGGTGTGTCACCATCCACGTTAGAGTGCTTTCTCAGCGATGGCCATCCCCCCACTGTGGACACAACATAGATTTTGTTTAATTGGATCCAGGAGTTAGCTAAATTATCCAACTGCTCTGTACTTAAACCCCCAGCTAGCTTATGTACCAATAATAATAAACTTTCCATAATAGCAGCTCAGACTATTACTGGTTTTTTTTTCTCTTAACCTAAAAGTGGAACCACTTTATTCTAATTGCAGCCACTGAAGAAACTCATGAATTGGTTTCCTCCTTAAAAAAAAAAAATTGTTCAAGAATTACAGAACAGACCCAAGTAAATAATATTTAATTATGCACGCACATATTTTCATAGGAGAACCTGCTTTTCTTATGGAACAGGGAGGAAATAATGTCATCATTCGTCCCTCTGCAATCTGTGGAAGAATGTTGTCTTCTCCCTGATAACGTTTATTTGCCAGATCAAAGCAAGAGCCAGCCAGAACCACACCCCGGGACAATGACAGCCGTACCCAGAGCTGCACTATCACAGACGGGTCAGTCTTAATTGACACAGCTTCAGTGTGATCCTCTACATTTAATGCATTCATGTTTCATTTGCAAAAAGAAAATCCGAGCCCTGCGCTACCATTCTGGTTTTCAGAAAAGTGTTACATTTATAAATAAGAGATCAAAATCCTTGAGTGGGCAGAAATAGTATCATCAAACCAAATACATGTTTCCACCATTTGGACATATTTTTAACCATCTTAATCCCACTTAAACTTTGCGAAAACTCTATTGAAAATTCAACCTTGTGCTCTTGAAGCTGAAACTGATAAAACTTAATAGCAACACGGCAGTGAAACACTAATAAACTCATTATAGATCACATAAATGGGATGTCTGCGTGGCTGCCAGACAGCGCACACGCGCCTCAGTTCCAAAGAGCAAAGGCAAGCAAGGTAGTGCAGCGTCTGCGTGGACAGTTGGAGGGAGAGGATTTGGTAACACTTCGCAACAAGTTTGCTAAATTTATTGGATCAGGCAGTTCATTTAGAAATTTCAGATGCTAATTATAGGTGGGCTACAGACAAGCTGGTATGAAGAATGAGTTTTCCTCAGGCCTGAGAGCCACTTCAGGGTCTACACTTGCAAAATGACTCCTGAGTCCTCAAAGCCCTTGCCATGTGACGCTCCTTCACCAAACAAGGGGAGCTGCTGAGGACCCAGCCTCCACCAGTCCCTTCCCCGGGACCCGGAGAGCTTCTCCCTGCAGAATCCAAGGAATCCTCCCTACAATTGGTTTGTACCAGAGGACACACCTTGAAGTCCACTTGTTGAATTCCACCAACTCATAACTTGTGTGGCTCACGTGGCGATTTAAGAAAAGATACGTAAGGGTCATCAACTTGTTGAGTTTCATGTAAAAATAGAGATTCCTGCTTTTGCTTGAAAAATCCAAAGCTCTAGCAACATTAAACCCATATTCCCCATGGGCAGCAACCAGGGTGCCTTCTCCAGGTGGGTCACAACCTCCACCACAATGGAAATGCTGTTGCCCTTGCAGGGATGTTAATGGGATGTCCTCGGGGCTGCCAAAGAGCTTGTAAGTGGCTCCGGTTGCAAAGAGCAAAGGGAAGCGAGGTAGGTTTCTGTGTAGACAGTTGGAGGGAGAGGATTTGGTAGAGTTTTCAGCCCTAGTCTGCACCATTCACAGATTGCTGATGAAAGGAAAGGAAAGACATGGACAAAAGAAGATACACTGAGGAGAAACTGGAGGGCGGACTGGAAGAACCGACCTGTGTTCCGCGCCCCAGCCCACCAGCCTCCATCGAGACATGGCTGCCGCAGCCAGCTCTGCCCGCCTGTCTCCTTGCAGAAGATGGGGAAGTATATGCTTCCTCCTTGTCATCACAAGAAGAATCTGGGAACCCTGGAGGAACAGGAGTAGGAGGGAGGGACGGAGGCTCTGCCCTTGCCTGGCCTAAAGTCTAAGTGGGAAGACCAGGCATGAGGCTCAGACAACCAGAACCAAGGCACAGGGTGGAAGATGGTGGTCCAGCCCTGCCATGGATACTTTAGCAAGTGTGAGAAAACGCTGTGCTGAACCTTGGAGAGCCCACAGCAAAGCTGACACGGGAGGGTGCAGGAGGAAGGACTGGGGCACAGGAAGGAG
Source organism: Sapajus apella (assembly GCF_009761245.1). Classification (NCBI taxonomy): domain Eukaryota; kingdom Metazoa; phylum Chordata; class Mammalia; order Primates; family Cebidae; genus Sapajus; species Sapajus apella. The sequence goes on from NW_022437008.1 coordinate 9,861,859, forward strand.
GAAAAGGAGAAGGGGGAGATCGAGGTGGTAAGCAAGAGACTGAAGTGCAAGTCTCTGCTCGTGTCATTCCCTGTGCTCTGTGAGGCCAGGAGCCAAGATCAGAGCGTGCTCACCCCTCAGCTATTCCAGACTCGTATGTCTCACAGTGCTGCTGCCATGGGACCAGCATCCCCAGCACTTCCCGGGGGCTGGTTAAAGGTGAGCAGCTCAGGCTCCACCCCAGACCTTCTGAATCAAATGCACGTTGAAGGCTCTGATCTATCCACCTGATAGAGAAAGCCAAAGGGATCACTCCAGCTCCCCGCACTCCACATCCACGTGTCCTGGGCTTTGCCGTGGTGGGGGTGTGCAAGTGTGAATTGCAAAGGAGTCTAAAGGAACTCTGGGTGCATTTCCAGCCAAGACAGATCCCCAGTCCATCCACCTCAATGGTGTTTTTAGATCATCAATAAATATGGCTTCAGTACTCAGATGATGTGTAATTAGCATTAAACTCTTTCATTTCATGTAAGTTAGAGCCTTGCCTGAGACACTTCATTCAGGAAGTAACCTGGCACTCAAGATTAAAATGAAATATTAGCATGTCAGCGGTGGCCTCAGCACAGCACACTCCTCTCCCGCCCTCCAGCCCTGCAAGAGAACAGCACAGAGCATCCCGTCCCACGCACCCAGCAGAAGGGATGTGGCAGAGGGGCTTTCAGAGGTGAGGGGTCAGACTTTCTTCCATGGAAAAGGGCCATTGCTTCTCGCAAATGAGAAGTGGAAAAACTGACCCGTGTCGAAGCCAAAACCAAGTAAGTGTCATCCTTTTATTACATGTTCTTTCTGCTCCTCAAACTCATCTAGGCTGTCGCCACCTCAGGGCCTTTACACCTGCTGTGTCCTCTGTCCAGGCACTGACATCCTGGCGGGACTCAGCGTCCCCTCCCCAGAGGGCCTTGCCTTATCACCCAGTCTCAGCCAGCCCTCCATCTCTCAGCTTCGGATCCCTCTGTTTGAACACTTGGTGTGGCATTTCCCCTAATAGATGGGGTTCTGGATTCTTCCTAGATAACAGTATTTGTATATTTATTGCCTGACTCCTCCAACTGAAATGTCAGCTACAAGAGGGCAGGGACTGTGGCGTTTTGTTCTCTGCTACATTCCCAGGGCAAAAAACAGTACCTGGCTCATCAGGTAGGATGGAAGAGAGAAGAGAGGCAGGGGAAAGGGAAAATAAGGGACGGATGGATGGATAGACCTAGACAGGAAGAAAGGTAAATAGATCTATCTGTATATAGAGAGATGCTAAATACGTTCACAGATTGACAGATAAGATGATAGATCTAGAGAGAGAGAGAAGGAAAGAAGGGAGGGAGGGTAGGAGGAAGGGAAGGAGGGAGGGAGGGAGGGAGGGAGGGAGAGAGGAAGCGGGGAAGGAAGAGAGAGAGGGAGAGAGGGAGGAAGGGAGGGAGGGAGGAAGGGAAGGAGGGAGGAAGGGAAGGAGGGAGGGAGGGAGAGAGGAAGGGAGGAAGGAAGAGAGAGAGGGAGGAAGGGAGGGAGGGAGGAAGGGAGGGAGGGAAGAAAGAATCAATACATCTGTCTATATATAGAAAGAGAAATGATAGATAAAGAAAGATTAAGGGCCGGGCGCGGTGGCTGACGCCTGTAATCCCAGCACTTTGGGAGGCCGAGGTGGGTGGATCACGAGGTCAAGAGATCAAGACCATCCTGGTCAACACGGTGAAACCCCGTCTCTACTAAAACTACAAAAAATTAGTTGGGCATGGTGGCGCGTGCCTGTAATCCCAGCTACTCAGGAGGCTGAGGCAGGAGAATTGCCTGAACCCAGGAGGCGGAGGTTGCGGTGAGCCGAGATCGCGCCATTGCACTCCAGCCTGGGTATCAAGAGCGAAACTCCATCTCAAAAAAAAAAAAAAAAAAAAAAAAAAAAAGATAAAGATTATAGGTAAATCTATACATATATAAAGCTATGATAGATGGATAGATGAGATGATAGATCCAGAGAGAGGAAGGAAGAAAAGAAGGAAAAAGATAGATAGATAGACAGATAGACAAATGATAGATAATAGACCTAGACAGGAAGAAAGATAAATAGATCTATCTGTATATAGAGAGATGCTAAACATGTAGATAGATTGACAGAAAAGATGATACATCTAGAGAGAGAGAAGGAAGGCAGGAAGTGAGAGAGGGTGGGAGAGAGGAAGGGAGGGAAGAAAGAATCTATACATCTTTCTATATACAGAAAGAGAAATGATAGGTAAATGAAGAAAAAGAAAGATAATTGTTAAATATATACATATATAAAGATATGATAGATGGAGAAATGAAATGATAGATCTAGAGAGAGAAGAAGGAAAGGATAGGTAGAAAGAAATAAAGAAAAGAAAGAAAGAAAGAAAAAGGAAGAAAAAGAAAGAAAGAAGGAAGGAAGGAAGGAAGGAAGGAAGGAAAGA
>NW_022437008.1:9864417-9879417 GCF_009761245.1 Sapajus apella
GAAAGAAAGAAAGAAAGAAAGAAAGAAAGAAAGAAAGAAAGAAAGAAAGAAAGAAAGAAAGAGAGAGAGAGAAAGAAAGAAAAAGAAAAACTGATATGACAGACAGCGAGATAATAGATAGACAGACAGGCTGACAGCCAGCTCAATTGATCGGGCATTTTGGCTGACACAGAAGAACATGGTGCCCACTCTCGAGAGTGTTGCAACTGAGAAGGGAAAGTGACAGAGCCAGAACGCATTGCCCAGCAGCCACTCACAGTGTTGTCAGATGTGACCAGAGCAGCAGAGGATTAAATGGCAATTAGGGATTCAAAGGGAAGGACCACGAAGACAGAGGAGAACTTGCTGTGGGCTGCAGGAGCTGCAGGTGGAGTGGGGCTCTCTCAGGGGCTTGCGGGGGTGGCTTCCTTGCACTAGATTCCAAGAACCCGGCTGATGTAAAAATCCCAAACAGTGCCCCCAGGTTGCACAGCGATTGCCAGACACATGGCAAGATTTCAGATGATGCCCAGAGAAACTCCGTTTTTTTTTTAAATGAATACTTATATAATTATTTTGATGTTTGATATGAAAAATACATACCTGGCAAATTCAACCAGAGATTTCATAGCTATTATTATTCAGGACAAAGCTAAATATAGTATGTTACAGATAAAAGTGGCCCTACTTAAAAAATATTAAAGTCCACAAGCAGGTGGTTCTCAGGCTGGAAAAACTCCAAAATCAGGTGTGGGAATGCTGAAAGTGGCCAGCTTAGAGCGAAGGAGTCAGCCCTCCCACTCCCCACAGAAACAGAGCCCCAGAGGGAGGGCCTGGGAAGGTTACCTCCACGGGAGGCCTTGCTACTGGGCAGCTAGCTGGGTCGCCAGAGGCAGACGTGGGCTTTGTGGCCCATGCCTGCACTTGTGGAAGTGGCCATGTATATTCAAGCACACCAGGGCCTCCCTGGGCAGCATCTTCCCCACCACCGAAGCCGTGTGGGAGCAGGAAATACTCCTAGAAAGAACTGCAAGGGTGGCTCCTGCCTCCTGCAGGGGCAGCAAGCTCTGGCAAGTCCCTTCCCTTCTAAAGGAGAGAGAAGGGGAAGAAGAGAGAGGGAAGAGAGAAAGGCAACAGAGAGGGAAGGGGAGAAGGAAAGTTGGGGGAGGAACAGGGATATGAGGAAAAAGATAAAGAAGAGAAAGAACAAGAAAGACAGGAGAGAGAAAGAGAGAGAAAGAGGGAGAGAGAGTGTACATGCCTATCTAAAGACCAAATGCTGGTGAAAGTCCTTATCAGGGAGAAAAATTTTAAAATGCATGAACTCTATTTATACCCTGAGTAAACAAGATAATTACGTGTTCGTTTCATAAGTTGTGCCTTGATTTCAGATCACCAGTGACCATGAATGTTTGGATTCCATATAAGCATGTTTAAAAGCCACGGGTCTTGACCCTCCGACCAGGAAGCAAAGCTTAGTCAACACTTTTCACACTGTGATCAAGGCGTAAAGCACAGAGTTGAACAAACTAACATTTTGCTCTTGGAACTGAAGTATAAGCAGGAGAACTGATGAATCTGCTAATTGTTCCATTGTTCTTGCCGGCTCCCGACATTGGCATATACCTCCCGTATCACCCAAAGTACCTCTTTTGTATACATATGAAAAGAAAAACCCATATGACCCTGATGAATATAAAGGGTGGTTTTTTTTTTCCCAAGAGTCATCACTTTTTGTTGTTTTCTTAAGGCCAAGTTGCTTGTGTACAGTTCATGGCCTGGCCTGAGAGCGTGCTGGGACTGCCTGAAACGCAACCAAGCACCCTGCACAGGCTGGACACTGTCTGGACACCCCAAACGGCCTGTCCCAACGTCCATCTTTCTTCCTGTAGTCACTCTAAGCCTCATTCAAGAGAAAGGCAACAAGTTCTGCAAGAGGCTGGTGGGGTGATTCTCTTGTATTTTTTGAGACAGGATCTTGCTCTGTCATCCAAGCTGGTGTGCGATGGTGGGATCTTGGCTCACTACAACCTCTGCCTCCTGGGCTCAAGCCGTCCTCCCACCTCAGCCTCCCGAGTAGCTAGGACTGCAGGCGCACGCCACCATGCCAGCTAATTTTTGTATTTTTTGTAGAGATGGGATCTCCCTATGTTGCCCAGGCTGGTCTTGAACTCCTAGGCTCAAGTGATCTGCCCACCTCAGCCTCCTAAAATGCTGGGATTACAGACGTGAGCCACTGCGCCCAGCCGGGGTGATTCTCTTTCCCATTCCCACTTTCCCTGCGTCACTTCGGCAAATGGTTTTCTAGCGGCTCTGTTCTTGGCTACATCCCAATGAGTCACAAACACCTTAATTGGGCACACAGCTTTGTTCACCATGGGGGTCCAGCCCACACTTCTACTCTTGCCTGCTCCGATGCTATATCCTTTACATCTTACACCTGCACCCTAAGTGCCAACAAAACAGAGATGCTTATCACTCTCCGACATACCCATCTGCCCCAGTTTTTCCAGTTTCCCCCTATCTTGCCTCTCCCGGGCATGACCACTTAATCCCCTCTCCTGCAGCTGCAAATGCATGTGACAAACTCCTGCCTTCAGCGAGAAGCTTCTCTCTTGCCTTCTCCCATCTCCATTGGTGAATACCTTCCTGGTCCCACAAGGTCCAGCTCCAAGGCCGGTCCTTCCACGAAGCTCTTCCTGAGCCTCCAAACTAGCGCAGTTTTTCCTCTCTTTAAATGATTGCACAGTGCTGAGCACAGAGGAAGTGCACAACAATTATTAGCTCCTTTATTATCAGTCCACAATTTATTCTTATTGCTTTTATTAACTGGTCTCTCCCTCTCGCCGGAGAATTCATGGCTCTCCATTGAATCTCAGAGGTGGCACTGGTTGTGCTCTACTTTGCGATGTGGTTTGTGATCTGTGGGTTCCTCCGCTCTGTAGCTATAACCCATCATTTTCTAGAATGGTGGTTCCGGGTAGAGTAGGCGGGCTCTGTGTGCTGAAGAAGCGCGCACCTTACTTCCCTACAGGCAAAGTCCTTTTAGGCATCGTTGTCAATCCGCAGCCCTGGTGACACGCTGCCTCCTGAGAAAACTCAAGGGGTTACAACAGCATTGCCACCAAGGGTCATCCAGACCTCAGTCCTCACTGAACATGCATGCTGTCGATGCTGGGTGCACGGAAGATCTGGACTGGGCGCTCTGGGCAGTTGGGGAATAGATGGGGAAATACTGTGTCCCCTCCTCTTGTCAGCCTAGAGTTAGTTCTAGGGAGCTTGTCCCAGCCCACCAGGTAACAGATCAAGACCTGCTGCTTAAGATCCACATCGGAGTCTTTCCTTAATTTTAACCCCAATCTCCCCCACAATCTTAAACAAGAACCAGTGGTAAGCTCAACAGTCCTCTGTGGGGAGGAGAAGGAAAACAAGCTTGATTTGGCCTTGCAGGATGCTACACCTCAAATATCAAAACACCTTTCAGATCCTATTTCTGGCCAGGCACGGTGGCTCATGCCTGTAATCCCAGCACTTTGGGAGGCAGAGGTGGGTGGATCACTTGAGGTCGGGAGTTCGAGACCAGCCTGACCAACATGGCAAAACCTTGCCTCTACTAAAAATACAAAATATAGCTGGGTATGGTTGCGGGCCTCTGTAATCCCAGCTACTCAGGATGCTGAGGCAGGAGAATCGCTTGAACTCAGGAGGCGGAGGTTACAGTGAGCCGAGAGCACAGTACTGCACTCCAGCCTGGGTGACAGAGCCAGAGTCCATTTCAAATAAACAAAAACAAACCAACCAACCAAAAAAAAGAGAGTGAGAGAGAGATCCTATTTCCACTGCCCTCCTAAAAGCAAAAGGGAATGGTGGTCCTGGTCTCCCTCTACATATTCTTGCTCATGGCACTGGGTCCTTTCAGCCCAGATTCATTGGGCTAGGGTAAAGGAAAGGTTCCTCACGGTCAATGAGAATCAACATTACTGCTAAAGACTGCTGACAGCCCACATCACACCCGCACACATGCATGACACATTCACGGAAGGCCTGGTGTCCCCCAGAAGGTTACAACTATTGACGGATTTGGAAAAAAATATAAAATAACATATATTTCTTCCCCTATTTTCTGTCTTACCTGGTCCATTGCCAGGAACATAAAGACCATCTAGATGGACCAGTCTTACTGGTTCACACCTGCAATCCCAACGCTTTGGGAGGTGAGGTGGGAGGATCGCCTGAGGCCAAGAGTTCAAGACCAGCCTGGCAGCACAGTGAGACCCCATTTCTGATAAGAACAGATACTATACTTGAACAGCCAAAAGGCCTAGAAACGATGAGACCCCATTTCTACAAAAAAATAAAATAAAAGAATGAGCCAAGCATGGTGGTGCACACCTGTAGTCCCAGCTACTTGAGAGACTGAGGTGGAAGGATCACTTGAGCCCAGGAGTCTGAGGCTGCAGTGAGCCCCCGTCACACCACTGCACTCCCACCTGGACAATGACAGATGGAGACTCCATCTCCACAAACATAAATAAATAGAGAGTACCTGGGTCAGTGCAAGAGAGCAGCCATTTTCTCCTTCCCGCTCTGCTGACGTGCTCTTGCAGAAAGGCAATGGTTTATATCCATCTTGCTTTTTTCACATGACCCTCCTTTTTTGTTTTAATTAGCATGTCTTGACCAAGGATGGTGACTCACACCTGTAATCCCAGCAGTTTGGGAGACTGAAGCAGGTGAATCACTTGAGGTCAGGAGTTCAAGACCAGCCTGAGCAGCATGGTGAAACCCTGTCTCTACCAAAAATACAAAAATTAGCCAGGCATGGTGGCCTGTACCTGTGGCCCTAGCTGTTCAAGAGGCTGAGGCAGGAGAATCACTTGAGCCCAGGAGATAGAGTTTCAATGAGCCAAGATCGCATCACTGCGCTCCAGCCTGGGCAACAGAGTGAGACCCTGTGTCCAAAAAAAAAAAAAAAAAAAAAAAGAATGAGCCAAGGTCGTGCCTCTGCACTCCAGCCTGGGTGACAGGATAAGACTCTCTAAAAAATATATTAAAAAAATAAAAAATAAAAAAAAGCATGTCTCAAAACAAAGACAATGCTTTCCAAATATATAAGCATCACTGAGACACCGTCAAAATAGATCATTGCTTTTGCCTTTTTTCATCTCCTTCAGAAGAAGACATGGGAACAATGAGCAAAGCCCTCACGAAGCAGCCAGTTCCTCGGTTTACCCACAGTGCCCAGGGAAAGAGGTAGGACCAAGGTTCTCGAAGGAATAGGGTTGGCAAAGGAAACTCCCCAGGCAAATGAGTCATGGTGAGGGTAGCTGGGCCACGTCAGGCATGGCCGGCCCCTGCAGGTCTTCCTCCCACAGGCCTGGACCCAAGATTCCTAGAATAGCAGGAAAGCAGCTAGGATGTCTGCACCATGGATGGTGGAGCCAGCCCTACCTTGACGCCCTTTGCTTCTCTGGGGTCCAAGCCTAGGGCACTTTCTGCAAAGCGGCCTCCTAGAAGACCAGACTGCATCACACTCTTCCCAGCCAACTACCTTTATAACAAAGTGTTGAGAAGTGGCTCTCACCTCCCGGAGCTCACTAGGAAAGCCACCTGCCTCTGCCTGGAGGACTGGCACACCTCTACCCCTGGCACAATTGCAGCTGCAGGTACCTGAGAACACTTGGACTGAGGGTCCACACACACAGGGCCGTGAGAGTGACAGCACCCAGACCCGGAGGGGCTTTGGTCCCAGGGAGGCTGGTCTACGGACGATGGTGACATTGAAATGTTTTAAACTGACATCCAACCCACATCTCTCTTCCTGCACTTTCTCACCTGCCCGTGCCCCACAGTGCAGGACAGACAGGCACCCGTAGTAGGACCAGTGGCAGAAGTGAGGCGTCATGGGTTAATGCGCCTCTTTTCTTAGTGGTGTCTATTTGCAAAGCTGACCTAATGCACAGCCTCACAGCTCTCGACCTCTGAAGGGCCAAGAGGGACACAGGAGCCTTTGTCTCATGGCAAACAAAAGGCAAAGTCACAGCAGAGTGGACCCTGAAGTGATGTGGGACGCTTGCCCCACCCACCCCACCCTGGAGGACACCAGCCTTGCCAGGCCACCCGCGGGGGCAGATTCAGAGTGAATGTGGCAGAAGGAAATGTATGTCCAGCTTCAACCCCACCACCCGCCCAATCCCCACTCTTTGGAAGGTCTCACATCGAGTGGCACTTCCCAAGCCCAGGGAAACTGACATTTCTCTGCACCAATAGCTAACACAAAGAGAAGTTCTCCAAAAAGCAAAGTCCATTGCACGTTTTGTTTTTTGTTTTGTTTTGTATTTTAGAGATGGGGTTTCACCATGTTGGTCAGGCTGGTCTCGAACTCCTGACCTTGTGATCTACCCGCCTCGGCCTCCCAAAGCGCTGGGATTACAGGCGTGAGCCACGGCGCCCCGCCTATTGCGCATTTCGGACTCCTTCGTGGCCGCCAGTCATCTCCACTTCGCCAGGCCTCTCCCCGGACGCCCTCCCTCCGCAGCAAAGCCCCCCAAATCTCCAGCAATTGGACCCTCATTGCAAAGCAAAAAGCGACATAATTAGCTCCATAAAGTAATCAAGCCCCATTAAAGGAAAAAAAAATATATGACATGAAGCTTTTGTTTCCAGAAATGAAAGAAAGAAGGCTTAAGAAAAAAAAAAAAAAAAAGAAGGAAAGAGAAGAAAATCCAGCAGCAGCAGCAACAGCGTCGGGGATTCCAGAAAAGGAGAAGCTTGTCGCCCAGACACACAGGGAGAGTTCTCCGGGCGGGTGCCGAATGGTAAGAAGGGTTAAATTTATGTTCCATTACAAGTCCCCTTTTTTTTGGTCTCATCTTCTCAGTAAAACACATAACTTAAAATGAAATCAAATATTAAAAATGACAGACTATATAAGTGCTGTGAGTAACTTCAGGTCACGGAGGGAGGGAAAAGCCGGCAAGTTGTCAGGCACTATCTGTCAGAGTGAATTAGAAACAATCAACAGAGACTGAAAGGGAAGGTGATTGTTATTAAGCAGCAGGGCTGTGAGCAGGCTACCCAGATGTGGTCATGCATATAAAGGACAGGAAGCAGCAGTTTAATTCAGGAAGCCCTGGCGAACAGGGCAGCAGAGAGGAGAAAAGTCCTTTGTCGCTAATAAGCTGGAAGTTACTTTGATAACAGCGGGGTTAGGCTCGAGAATAAAACACATTTCTTTCACTACCACACACCATTAATATCGCAGAAATGTGGTTGGAAGAAATGCCCAGTGCGCGGCCGGCTTAGCCAGTGGCCTTCCCCGGCAGAAGCCTGGGAAGCCGGAGCCTGAGTCGTCCCCATTTCAGCCAATGGCTCCCCTCCTTCCAAGGCCAGGCTCTTTCTGACCGCATCGGACCGACTGTCACCTTCCAGAAATGTCATCTGACCAAAAAGGAATACTGATGGTGTTTCATTATGTCCCGACGTCAGGCACTCCCATCTCTGTGGCCTGTGCGAAAGGTACAAGCCCGGTAAACAGCCTCGACATAATAAAGTCCATGCATGCAGCAACGAAAAACAATTTTATATGCAGACAAGGCCCGATTTCATAAGAAATTACTTATGCAGGCGTTCTGCAATTATCCTGTGATACTTTCAGGCAACAGTCTGACAGCAGTTGTGCAAACAATAAAGGGATTACAGAAATAAAAACAAATAATATTACACACACAGAAACTCCATGTTGCATGTGGAAAGGATGAAGGGAGGGTACAGAAATCAAGGGAGCCGGGCAGGGGCCAACAGGAAGTGAGGCCCGGAGCCCAGCCGACCCCTCCCCAAGCACTTGCACTACGCCCAAGCTTGCTGCAGGGTACTTTCGTAGAAGGAAACGCTCAGCAGCTATCTGGGGGCCTGCCCCCACCTCCTCCCCTAGCTCTGGAGATGCTGGGCCACCTGCTTGCCTCTCTGATCCTCAGGCTCTCGTTGCAGGGAAGCTGAGGTTCCTGGTTCCCTCTGAGGAAGGAGCAGAGTCCGGACCGGGAAGAGGTGAGCAATAGGTTTTTTTCTTGCTTAGCAGGTGGCCTCATAGGACAGAAAGCATCTTGTCCTTCCACCTGTCCCAGGGTCAACGCAGGCCCTGGGTCAACTGCCCCTGTCCAGTCGCAGCCCAGAGAAAGCCTCAGCAGAGCAGAGGATCAGGACCACTGCTTCCCAAAGGCAGGGGAGAAAAGGCAGTGGATCAGCCACACGCAAGGGTGGAATCAGACTCAGAGGAGGCAGAAGTGTTTTCCCAAGCAGCCCTTACCCAAGTGGGGTGGGGAGTGGTCGTCCTACTGCCCCCAGGGATGCAACTCGGCCATCCCCTCATCCCCACTGCAGACATTGGTAGGATAGGTTGGCACCCTATAATTCAGGCGCTGGGGAGACAGGAGGGAAGGTGGAACCAGATGCCTGCAGCGGGGCGTCCTGACTGCCTCCCCCAGAAGATGGGGACTTGTGTATTGCTGCCCACCTCTGAGCAACGGCCCTACCCCCATGCGGTCAGAAACCATCACTGGGCTCCCTGTGGCACTGCCATATTCAGCAGCAGGAGAACTCAGGGCCAGGAGAAGCGTGGGGCCAGGGACCTGCAATGCTCCAGGCCCTCTGCACCTCATACACTCCAGGCCAGGCTGTCCCAAGGGCAGCTCAGGGCCACACTGGCTACTCCTTGCAGAGAGCCCCCCATGCACGCGGTGTCTGCCCCTGCACTCAGGAATCACAAATACAGGCCCCAGGTCCAGCCAGTCCGCACGCACACTTGTGTTTACAGAAAGTGTTTTGAAAACTGGAATTTGTTACCCACATCAGAGAAGAAAAATTTTTAAAGAACTGGATTCCCTTCTGCTGACTTTTCTTTTAAAACTCCGAAAACCTGGGCAAACTCGGCCCACGCTCCTGGGCGGCTGCAATAGGTGGAAACTGAGTGGTGATGGTGGCGGTCCCTTTTGATGGGCCAGCTCTCCCCACGCTGCTCTGTGCGACTGACCTTCATGCATTGACCAACTGCGCTCTGAATCTGGGGCAATGACAGCTCCTCAAGAGGGATGAGACCTGCCCGGGACACACAGTGACAGGGTGGGCCACAGAATCACATTCTGAGGCAGAGTCCAAACCCTGCCCCAGGCTGAGCTGCTTCAGCCTTGATTGCCTTTGTCCAAAACTTTCATGGTTCTGACCCTAAAATGGGCCTGCTGGAATCCCTGAAGGGCATCCCAAATCACCTGTCCAGGTACCAGAAACTCACAGCCAGCATTTGGGCCTGATCGCATCCCGAGTGTTGGCATAAGTTAGACTTGGGCAGACCTTGGGTTTTGCAATTCCTGCATGTTGGAAAATTCAGAAAGAAATGTGGATTTGTCATATATTGGGTTTGCTTAAACCGAAAGGCAACAAGTTCTAATGACTACAAGTTTCAGAAGCGAGGGGGCTAGTCAATCAGAACAGCAAGTGATTGCTAAATATAGGGTGGGCCAGGAATGATCCTAGGGGCTGAGAGCTACGGAGACGAAGAAGACACAAGCCCCACCACCCAGGCACAAGCTAGAGCCTCAGTTCACCTAAAGGGGCCCCCAAGGTGTCTGGATCTGCCTGGGCGTCCCGGGGGAGGTGAGGAGGGCATACTGTGCTCAGGTGAGAACATAAATGCGTGGATTTATGTTCTGACTCTGACTCTGCTAATGACTTGCTGTGTGACCCTGGGCCAGTCCCTTACCCTCTCTGAGCCCCAGCCTTCTCACCCATAAAAGGAAGGTGGCTTTGATCATAAAAGTTCCTGCTGGCCCAAGGGTTCCATGAGCCTAGGAATGACCTGGAATTCAGGAGAAGAGAGTATTGCTTGGCAATAACACCTGCACTGCCCAAGGGAAAGAGGTCTCAACTATAACCACCAAGACTCTTTACCCTTAAACTCACCCTGCATGCACGATGACCCATAATGACCCAGTTTTCCCCTGCAGTGAACAGGAGATGGCTGCAACTCCCTGGGGGTCACTCTTCTCCTCTGGGTATACACTTAGCCAGACCCAGGCTCCCTGATCAATGGAAGAAGCAGAGTCTATACCAGAAAGAGGTGAGCCATAGTTGAGCAGGGCAGCCCAGTTGGACTCTGTGGGCTGATGTGGGATCTGAGCTCAGAGAAGTTAAGTGGGCTGTGATATCTCCCAGAAGCCCTCCACCTATCACTCTCCCCAAGCACCCACAGCTGGGAGGCTCAGGCCTCCCTGGGCTGCACAGAAAGCTCATACCAGGGCCTGAGGAGCTGTCACGGGCCCTGCTGCTCCGAGAGCAGGGCCCCCAGTGCTGCTGTCCATCTTTCTTGCATCCGCAGAGCCTGAAATCCCCAATTCCCAGCTTTGGGCAAGTCACCAGGTCATCCCTCCAGCAGAAAATGAAGGCCACCAAGAGCCAATCCAAGCTACTCATTCCTGGCACCCAGGAGCAACTCCACACCCGCAAAGGGAGGGTTTCTCAAGATACTCCCTCTGGTTAAACATGAAAGTCCACACTCCTCAGCATGGCTTACAAAGCCATGCCTGATAAAAGCCTTCCACCCCGCCCATCCTCTCCCCAGGGCTCGCTGTCTGGCCACACTGGCCTACATGCTGCCCCTTAGACATGCCATGCTCTTCTCTACCACAGGGCCTTTGCACTTGCTGTCATATCTGCTGGGAAAGCTCTTCCCAGAACTCCATCCCACTGGCCCCTCCATGTCCTCTAGACCTCTAATTGGCAGTGTCCCTTCCTTAGGGGGACCTCCCCTGACCACCTGCCCTCTCTCAAGCACAGACACTCCCCCCTCTTCCCCCCCACATTCTCCTCCTTCATTTTCTCATGCATTTATGTCTCTATGATGTCATCGTATCCACTGGCTTTTTTGTTTACTGCTCCCCACCCTCGACCCCCATAACATCAGTCCTCTGAGGACAGGACCCTCGTCTGTCTTGTCTAACACTGTACCCAGTGCAATGGCTAAGAGTTCAGGCTCTAAACTTGAGAAGAATCGTGCTGGAAGCACCAGGTTTGAAGCAGGAAGAAGGGATCAGGCTAAGGCATCAGGCTCTAATGTCAGGAAGAGCCATGCTCAGTCCTGCCTTCCAGGTTTGGGGCAGGCCGCTTCTCTGACCTCAGATCCCGCATCTGGAAAATGGACGGAACTATAGTATCTACTACCTGCAAGGGGATTTGGAAGGATCAATTGAGGTGATACCAAGAAATTCGTACGCCAGAAGGAGCTCCGTTCTACCTTCTCTCTAGAGTCGAAATCATCTCTGATTTCGGTTTTCTCCCTGGGAAAGTGTACATAATGGGACCTTACACACCAACCTCATTCAGCAGCTACAAAGGAGTTTGCTGGGACCTTTTCTTCCAAAAGCCCGGAGATCTCGTGGTGAAGATTCAATACAATGCAAAGCCCCACACACATGTGCCGGGCTTATCATCATTATCACATGGAAATTACCATTATTCACTCCCTCCTCTGTGCTCCCAAAGTACCGCTCCTGCAGCATTTAACTAAGGTAATTACTGCCGTGGGAAGGATCTTGACTCACTCATCTGTACCAGGACAGAGGGGCTGACTCGGGGCAGCCCAGGCAACCACAGAATCAGCACCTAAAGTGCACACTGCCTGGGGTCCCCAGAGTCCTGTAGGTGCCTGGGACACAGTGTGTCTGTCAGATAAAAGGAAGGTCCTACAGGATCGGAGTGTCTTTCCTTCTGGAAGTCACCAGGCCTCTCGACCCGAACATGGGGTCTTTCCAAAGGATAAAGCTATAGAAGGCTAGACAACCATGCCCCAAAATTCTGCCTCCAATCTTTGCAGATGGCTGTCTGGAAATCCACATTGTGGTGGCACATGAAATCCGTCCAAGGTGTGTGATTCATTCAGTTACCAACGGCTGCTTCAATTAGTATGTAATCAGTGCCTAAGAGTGACACTCTGGGCCAGGCACACTGGCTTATATCTGTAATCCCAGCACTTTTGAGGCAGAGGCAGGCAGGTGACTTAAGCCACTGGTCCCCAAGCTTCTTGGCATCAGGGACCAGTTTTGTGGAAGATAATTTTTCCATGGATCAGGAGGTGGTGATAGTTTCAGGCGAAACTGTTCCACTTTAGATAATCAGGCATTAGATTCTCATAAGGAGCACACAACCTAGATCCCTCGTATTCGCATCTCACAATAGGGTCCGGGGTCCTATGAAAATCTAATGCAGCCTCTGATCTGAGAGGAGGTGGAGCTCAGGCGGTAACACTCTCTTGCCCACAGCTCAGCTCCTGTTTGACAGCCCAGTTACTAACAGACCACAGACAGTACCAGCCCATGGCCCAGAGGCTGGGGACCCCTGGTTTAAGCCCAGGAGTTCAAGACCAGCCTGGGAAAAATGGCACAATCTCATCTATACAAAACATACAAAAATTAGCCAGGCATGATGGGAGACACCTGTAGTCCTAGCTACTTGGGAGGTTAAGGCACGCGGATCCATCGCTTGAGACCAGGAGGTCAAGGTTGCAGTGAGCCAAGATCACACCACTGCACTCCAGCCTGGTGACAGAGTGGGATCCTGTCTCCAAATAAAAAAGTAAAATGAAATAAAATAAAGAGTGCGGTCTGGATGTCCTGAAGCTGCGTTTGTATAGCATTTGATACAATATGGGTTGGATGTGTGTCCCCTCCAAATCTCACGTTGAAATGTGATTTCTAGCGTTGGAGGCGGGGCCTGGTAGGAGGAGACTGATCATGGGGTGGATCCCTCATGAGCGGTTTCCTGCCATTCCTTTGATGATAAGTGACTTCTCACTCAGTTGGTTCATGCAAGATCTGGTTGTTTAAAAGAATCTGAGACCACCATCACCCCTTCCCTAGCTCCCTCTCTCACCGTGTGATGCTCCTTCTTCTCCTTCAACTTCCACCATGGGTAAAAAGCTCCGTGATGCATCACCGTAAGCCATGCAATTGCAGAAGCCGAGCAGATGCTGGCGCCTTGCTTGCACAGCCCAAAGAACCAGGAGCCAAATACATCTCCTTTCTTTATAAATCAGCCAGCCTCAGGTATTTCTTTACAGCATCACAAACGTGGCCTAATATGTAAGACTCTGAAAGGTCGAGTGTGCAGCGCAAAGAATCGGGAGGACACTGATGAAGAGAAGCAGCAAGAGCCCCAGCAGGTAACTCTGGAAGTTCAGAAAAGGCTCCGGGGTGGAATTAGCCCACTTCCAACCCATCTTTAACCAGCTCATCCCAGGCCCAGACTACCTGGGGCAGGACTCCACTTCAGGACCCTAGAAGCCTGTGGTCTGGAGCCTGAAGGTCAGCAAGAAGCAGGAAGGATGGTGCCCACACAGCCTTTGCTTGTTTCTAAGACCTGCCCCCTTTCTTGGTCTCCGGGGAATAACATTTCTTCTTGGGGACACAATTTGTTCTCGGATATAAAGTCTCAATCCTACTTCCAGTTCATGGGACCCAGAAATTATTCCAAGATGTATTATTTCCAGTCTGGGAAAATCTCCCTGCCTTTATGTGGCCAAACGCACAGAACATATCATTGTTCTGTATCTTATAGGAGGTCCAGAGCAGGCCAGAGCAGTTAATTTTGTTAAATGTATGACATGGCCAGGTGTAGTGGCTCACTCCTGTAATTCCAATGCTTTGGGAGGCCAAAGTGGGAGGATCGCTTGAGCCCAGGGAGTCAACGCTGCAGTGACCCATGATTGTACCACTGCACTCCAGCCTGGGTGACAGAGCGAGACCCCATCTCTATGAAAATAAATAAATCAGTAATATAAAACGCATGCCTCTGTGGCAGAGAATCTGATGAGCCTGGAGCTACTGTCTATGCTACAGAGTCCGAGAAGCTCATGCAAAGGATGTCTGAGTCTCATTTTCAGATGGCATGCATGCCCCGTCTCCACCTCCCTCAGTCAGGCACCTGGGCAGGTGGTTCATCCTTCCCTTCCTTACTTATCCCAAATGGGGTCAGGGAAAATGGTACCTTTCAGCACCTCCTCCAACTCGGGAGGCACACAGCGTAGAATGTTCCAGAACAAGCTGGTGCACTCACTGCCCCTGGACCCTTCTCCCCTACCTGAAGCCTGCAGCATGGATGCTAAACTGGGCCTTCCAAAACTGTGAGCATCCGCGTGGCAGAATCCTCACCATCAATGTAGCAGCTAAATATTGTAAGGCTCCTAACTCCTCCATCTGTGTTTTGCCTCCCAAGAGGGAAAATAGTCTTCGCAGACATTCCCTTATCTGGCAGGCAGATTCTAAACCTTACTGGCAACTGCAGGCTTGTTTTCCCAACCAAACAGCTATGGAACCAAAAATTGCTCCTGCCGGCGATATGCTGTGGAAGGAACTAGCCAACCAGCTCAGTCTGGAAGCCCAGGGCCCGGAAGCCTGTGGGTTGTCACCATGCCTAGGGGAGACCCAGTGCTCTGAGAAGTCACCGTTGCCAGGGGAGGTCTGCTCATCCGCTGACGGAAGCGACCACTGCTGATATGCACTATTCCTTTTTCTTAACACGAAATACACCCACCAAGAAACTGATGGAAAACACTCACCACAGTGTGAAATCAACACTTTCTAACTCAAATAAAGGGGGTTAAAAAAAGGAAAACTTCCAACTCTTACTCTGCAGATATTTTTCTTCTGCAATATTACACAAGGCCGTAGCACCACAGCTGTCTTGTCCCCTGCCTCCAGGCGCGCACCTCGGAGCCCCAGACCCTCGAGTTCCAATTTATGGTACTTCCCTGATTTTTTTCTTATCCCTTCCGATTCTTAATACCGGAACTCTGCACCTGTGCAATTGCTAATAAACCAATATCAGATGATAACCGTGGAAACCTAATTGATAGGGGCTTTTATCGACTGGCCTTGATGTCTATCTGAGGCTCTCAACAGCCAAGATTTAAATGTTTCATTTTATTTTTAACTTTCACTTTTCTACATTTCAGCGATGTCAGGCAAAGAGGTATGG
>NW_022437008.1:9881917-9992162 GCF_009761245.1 Sapajus apella
TCTTTCTCATATTGTAACATCAGTAATTGATTGCACACATTAATTAACATGTAAGGTAGAAATTCTGCATTATGCATGATTTATTTTCCTAGCTGGTGAGTAGGTTTGTCTGCTGCCCTTGTGTTTCTAGGACATTGGGCTCGATTCTGGTCCAGACATAAATGCCAATGCTCATTCCCCCTGAAAGTTATTAATGTCAGATATGAAATGAGATTTTTGATTTCACCTGCTTACTAATCCACAAAAGCTGTTTTGAGTGATGCAGGCTTAAACGCCGAAATTTGAAATGATATATTGCTATATCTGATAACATGCAAATATGTTCATTAGACATAATTTAGGAGGAGAGAATAGCAACACTTTTATAACAAGTCTAGGTCAAAAATGGTTGTTAATTAAACAAGTCATGAAAAATGGCATTGCTAGGAGACTGTCCAGAAGACACCAGAGTTTCCAATGATATACCTCGAATAGGTACCCACTGCTTTGCACTAAAATGAATAGAAAACAACAACAACTTTCTGAACATCGCACACAATCGAAAGCAAGGTTAACAAAACTATACCCACATTAAGAACCTCAATGGAATCACATATCCTACTTAGATTTTAATGCTAACGCACTATACTTCTCCATTTGAAGATGCGATTTCACTTTCTGTCTTAGTGGCTTAAAGTGATTTACATGGTTGACTCCTTCACAAATAAACCAGAAAAGAAATTAATATTATATCCGGCCATGCTGCTGGCTGCCCTGAGTGTTTATGGCTGTGTGTATTTTAAATCAAGCAGAGTAATGGGGAAAAAGATGGCCGGCTGCTGAGGGCAGGGTTGGGGGCTGAGGTGGATGAAGCACAGACCCCAAGGAGAGGAATGTGTGCAGTTCTGCTTCTTCCTTTCTCTGTAGTTCTTCTCGAGTGTACACTCGGTTACCTAGGGAACCGGTATGTAGCAAGAACCCTTCTCATTGGCCATGAGTTGATATTCAATGTGGGCGGGATTCTGAGGCATAGGTAAAACAGGACACCTGAGCTTGGCTTCTTGGAGTGGGGCTTTCTGAATGAATGGGAGAGGACTGTACCTTGAGAGTTAACTACAGTATAAGGAAGGCAGGAACATTTTCCACCTGGCCACGCATACGGGCTTCGCTACAGGGAGGTATGATATTCACACAGGGGTCAAGGCCATAAACATCTGGAACCGACAGGTGCCCCAGGCCAGCCTGCATGTGTGAAAGACATTACTAATGCTCTACTTACCCAGTCTTTGCAGCCAGATACTTGGAACACTGTCTGCAAAGCGGGAAGGGCACATAGATGCATTTGGAGCCCTATGCAGTGAGGAAAGTTGAGTGTGAAAACAAAATACCATCTCACTAAACCAAAAGAAGTCTGTACTTAAGCCATTTTATCTTAGCAAGTCTGCACCTAAGCCACTCCGACAATCAGCAAGCGCCAACTCAGCACTTGAGGCAAAAGACACGGTATGTTTCATCCTCACTCACTGGTGGAGACAGAAGGCCATTCTTAGCCTGGCTTGCACTTGGCATTATTAAGATTGCCAGGAATTCTACCGCATCCTTGGATTGCGTTTGATTGTGTCTGTGCTTTCAAACACGGGTTCTCAACCTGAGAAACAGGCATACTGGCATTCGTCCTCTCAGGGACCATGTGAAAATCAAAAAAAAAAAAAAGAAAATGATGGAAACTCTTTGGTGGGAGAAGAGAAGAAAACTTAGCTCTGCATGGCACTTTGGTACTTTCCCTCCGTGCCTTGCACTGCGCGGCTCCTGCCCTGCCCCATGTGCACCCCTCATGAGACTCAGGACAGACAGCCTCTCCTTGCCCTGTCACGTCCCAGCTCTGGACTCACCATCCATTGCATCCCCATGAAGGATTCTGCCAGTCCTCAGGACTTGGGAGCAACCCAATGATGTCCCAGGGTCACAGGAAGACTTGTGAAGGAGACGCAGGGGGTGCCCACAAATTTTCAGCCATGGAGAAAAAGTGGAAAGGGAGGCTCAAGGACCTCAGCACATAAGGGAAATTTGAATGCCACAGTCATGGTGGATGAGTTTAGCCTACACCTCTCCCAGGCCAGAAGATAATGCGTATACCAGCACTGTTTATTCAACTTAGCCTCACAACCAATCATATGAAAGATGTCCAGAGTCTACCCTGGGTGCAGTTAAGCCATTGCAGATTCCTCCAGAAGATTTAATTCCTTTCTTAGTGTTTTATTTGTTGAATGAAGGAAGGAACTATCAAATGCATACATGAACAAATATATGAAGAAGTGAATGAACGCATAAGGGCATCTATAAATGATGGATGGAGAAATAGATGATTGAAAGAATTTAAAAAGTAATAAATGCATGAATTAATGGGTAAATGCATAAACACATGTAAATCAAAAATGTTTTATGAATGGATGGAAGAATATCATTGGAATCTTGTCATCAAGACGTACACACACAGGCGTCTCCAGCATGCCCTCGTGGCAGGTTGAAGTAGGGCATAAGAGAAGACATAGTAAGTAGGGTCCCTGCCCGTTTGCTGACTAGGGGTTTGGTCACCCGTCTTTGTCTCCCTTCCAATATCTCAAAGCACACAGGCTTCTAGAAACCCTGTAGGGCAACCAGTAGCATTCTGCACAAACCCTTGCGGAGTCGGGAGAGGAGAGAGAGGAATATTCCTATCTCTATCTGAATCTTCAAAGGGGGAGGATTTGTTCAGGGTGTTTCTGACAATAAGACCCTCGGCCCTGTGTACCTCAGTGCACTCCTACTAGACACCAAGACACTCTCCCTGGGAGCATGGGCCACAGTGGCTGAAAGCACAGACCCTAGACCAGAGCCCGGTAGGCTCCTGCGCTCATACTGAGAAGTCGCATCCTGACCCCAAGCCTCCATTTCTTCATCTGTAGAATGGAGATCATAAATGAAAGAGCTTGGCTTACGGCCTGGCACCCCATAAACACTCAACTCCCAGCCGTCATGGGCTGATGTGATGAGCAGTTCTGTCCTGCAGGCTGTGGGCCCCCCGCGGTGCAGAGTTTGGTCCCAGGAAGACATCCACCTCTGCCAAATGCTCTAGCTGCCAGGCTGCCCGAAGAGCAGGTGGCTGGACCAGAGGAACCCTCATGCCGCCTTTCAGGAGCATGTTTTATTTCTTCTACCAAAGCCCCACCGATCTGAGTGAATAATGACATTCTCTGCTTAAAATGGCTGTACAGAGTTGATCTTTGGGATTCTTTGATCTTCTGAGGAATTTGGTTTCCCATCTGCAGAATCAAGAATTTGGTCTAACTTTTCAAAAGAAGACATAATTGCTGCCAACAATCATATTTAAAAAAAAAAAAAAAACCCTCAACATCACTGATCATTAGAGAAATGCAAATCAAAACCTCAATGAAATACCATCTCACACCAGTCAGAACGGCTATTATTAAAAAGTCAAAAAATAACAGATGCTGGCGAGGTTGTGGAGGAAAAGGAATGCTTATACACTGCTGGTGGGAGTGTAAACTACTTCAACCATTGTGGAAGACAGTGTGTTGATTTCTCAAAGACCTAAAAACAGAAATACTATTTAACCCAGCAATCCCATTACCCAAAGGAATATAAATCATTCTGTCAAAGACCTAAAAACAGAAATACCATTTAACCCAGCAATCCCATTACCCAAAGGAATATAAATCATTCTGTTATAACGAGACATATATGTGTATGTTCACTGGAGCATGATTACAATACTAAGGTGATGGAATCAACCTAAATGCTCATCAATGATAGACTGGATAAAGAAAATGTGGTACACACACACCATGGAATACTATGCAGCCATATGAAAGAACAAGACCATGTCCTTTGCAGGGACGCGGATGGAGCTGGAGGCCATTATCCTTAGCAAACTAACACAGGAAATAGAAAACCAAATACTGCATGTTCTTACTCACTTATAAGTGGGAGCTAAATGATGAGAACACAGGGACACATAGAGGGAAACAACACACACTGGGGCCTCTCGGAGGGTGGAGGGTGGGAGGAGGGAGAGGGTCGGGAAAATAGCTAATAGATAGTAGACTAGAACGCTGGGTGACAAAATAACCTGTACAACAAACCTCCAGGACACAAGTTTACCTATGTAACAAACCTGCACATGTACCCCTGAACTTAAAAGTTATAAATAAATAAATACAAGCTTAAAAAAAGAATAAAGCTTGGTCTAAATTTACGGCTTTTCGGCATTTCCTAGTAGCAGAATCCTTTCCTCAAGGAAACCTTCTCCCATATGAGCTGATAAAAGCACAGCTTCTTTGCCCATAGCAGCAGAGAAGAATCCTGAGCCCTTCTTTTCTCTTGGCTCCCAAGTCGTTTCCTTGGGAACCCTTGGAGTCCCTTGGAAGCCAGTTTGAGAACCACGGTCCTACAGCCTTTCTGATGGCAGTGAATCTGTAACACTGTGGCAGCATCACAGTGGCATGGCACACCTGTCCTGAGTGCCCGGTACTTATCTGGGGTGCGTGCCAGCTAGTAAGTCATCAACCTGGCCAATGCTAGGCAACAAATCACAAGTGCTGTACGTGGACATTTGAATGAGATGCTCTCCAGCCCTCCCTCACTGACGTCTCCCAGACCCAGTTTGCCACCTCCTCCTTCCTTCTGCCTCCAGCTCTGCCACTGATTCCAAGCCAGAGGCCAGTCCCCTTTCAGGTAGGCCGACCTAGACCCCAGGGATGACACCAGATGCAGACCGGGGACTTCACGGATCTGTGGCTCCCTTAGATGCATGTAGGAAAGCTAAGGACCCAAGACCCTGCCTTTGATGACCTGGACATAAGATGTCATTGGAGCTTCTCTTCTAGCATGCAGACAAGGACTCATCTGAAGTTTCTAAAAGTGGAGTCACTACATTTTTTTTTCTTTTCTTCTACCTTAAGTAGACAGGGCATGGTGCTGCCTTAATTTCTACCACGTTGCCTGCCGCCTGATACTATTGCCACACCTGCTTATAGCTGTCCCATAAACTAGTTAAGACTCTTCTTGAAACTGACCACAGATTTCCTTAAATCGGTGTGTGTCCTGTGGAAATTTTATATCTCAGTGCAGTAAATACAAGCCAATATTTCTTCCCCATCTATGTATGTAAAACAGACATAGCTGAATCCAAGAGGAAAATGCTCAGCTCTGTCAAGCGTGCAGTCTTCTCGCAGAGCTCGGGGCCGGAACAGAGAGGGAAGAGCTGAGTACACCCATGATGCGGGGAGCCCCTGGGGCGTGGTTCCCGCCCCACCCCCCGACTGCTGACTGCGGACCTGGGGCATCTGACAACCTCTCCAGCCCCGGTTTCCTCATCTGCAAAATGGGTGCAATGGTAGTACCTACCCCATAAGATTGTTGCAAGAACAAATTAAACTAAAGGAGATCATCAATTCGTATTAATTAACTTAGAAAAATAACATACCTGGTGCCTAGTCAGCAGCTCCTATTGCATCGCTGTTGCTGATGCTGTATTAAAAGGTAAGCCAGAAGGAGGCAGATGTCTTACAGAAGTAGCATCTAACCTGCTTGTCTCCCACACAAGGCTGACTCACGTTCACTTCACCAGACAAGGAGTATCATGTAGTGACAAGATCACACGGTCAAGAGCTGGAGCCTGGGTCTGCCTCACTGTCTGACCTTTGGAGTCCCTTCCCTTCCCAAGCCTTGACTTTCCCAACTGGGAAATGAGGCGATGAATACAGGGGTTTCCAAAGAGCCTTCTGCCCATGGGGAACCTGAATTCCCGAGGACACCATGGGCCCAGCCTTGTAAACAAATGGCCTGCCTGCTCTGCTCCAGCCCAAGGCGAGGGACTCGCTCAGTGAGGGCTTTTAAGGCGTGGCAGGACAGGCCCAGCGTCTACGAGAAGAGGCCCAAGACCTGATCACTCCCAAGGCACAAGATCCAGTGCTGGGTCTGAGAAGGGAATGAAGGCCGTGGACACGTCATGTCCCAAGCATGGAATCTGAGAAGCAGGGGACAGCGTCCTTATCGTTTTTTTTTTTTTTTTTTGAGACCGAGTTTTGCTCTTGTTGCCCAGGCTAGAGTGCAATGGTGCAATTTTGACTCACTGCAACCTCCGACTCCCAGGTTTAAGTGATTCTCCTGCCTCAGCTCCCGAGTAGCTGGGATTACAGGTACCCGCCACCAAGCCCGGTTATTTTATTTATTTATTTGTATTTTTAATAGAGATGGGGTTTCGCCATGTTGGCCAGGCTGGTCTCAAAGTCCTGACCTCAAGTGATCCACCCGCCTCAGGCTCCCAAAGTACTGGGATTACAGGCGTGAGCCACTGCACCCAGCCATCCTTGTCTGCTAACTGGGGATAGGCCCTAGGGGTGGGAGACCACAGAGCCAACACGGGGGTACCCCTGAAACCCAGCACCCCAGGGCATGGTTCTGACAGGAGCCCCTCTAACTACCTTCCCTGGGTCTCACCCCCAGGCACAGCTCACTGCCTCTGACACTTTTTCTTGTGGCCATCTCGACTGTTATTCCAATCTATTATCTTAAAAAGGACTGAAAAAAAAGTTTTGTTTTGTTTTTTTAAGGACTGAAAGAGAAACACTTTGAGGATGCATTTGGGGTTGGCCAACCTTTGCTGCTTTCCCTTCATCATCACCTAGCATTCTGTGGGTGAGACTTTTTCAGGGACAGAAATTTGTATCTTTGTCCTGAGGCAGCACCCAGTTGATCCAGGCACAAGTTACCATCTCCTAGTGTTTTACATCAAAAGGTCCATTTGCAAAAGTTTATCTGTTTCTCAGCTACAGACAAGAAAGGAACACCCTCAGAAATTGAAGGGAAACTTTGGGGCTTCTGTATGACAAAAATCCCACACATGCTTATATACATCTTCAACTTTTAATTTCATTGCATGGAGGCGGGGAGTTCTCCAGGGACTACCAGTTAGCAGCCCTGGGACACCTCTTCCTCCCCGTCATCTCCACCTGGGCACAGGATCTTTCTAGGTTTCCCTTGAGCTGGAGCCTCACCCAGGTCAAGCCCTCTCCACTGGAGATGGAGCAGGGAGCTGAGAAGGTTGCTAACATCAGTAAGCAGCACTTGTGATACGCATTATGACGGGATGCTCCCCCACCCCAGGAATCGCTAGGTGTGGCTTTTGGACAAATATACACACATGCAGAGGTTTGTTTTGGAGGCGTAAACACACAGTCTCTAAAATAGGCAATGTTGAGTCTCTGGCACAAAATGAGGGTATGGAGCCGACACTGTTTATAATCTGCTGGAACCCTCAAACTTGCAAGCCCTTTTTTCAGAAACATTCATGTGAAAGGCTCTTTCTTAGGAGGGGGTACTTGTCTTGCTCCCAGGCAAGCTTGGAGGATGCTACCATAGAAGGGCTTATCCAGGGGCTCAAGGCTGTCCCCACTGGCTGGCGGGTGGGGCAAAGAAGAGACTCAGGGACTGCAGACCCTGGAACACCCTGTAGCAGCCAGACCAGTGCCTGGCCTTTAGTGGAAGTGGCTAATGGCAGCTCAACACTGATGAGACCTACAGCACTAAGCCAGGCGTGACCGTGACAGACACCCAAGTTATCTATTCAGGTGCTGACCTCTCTACGGCCTTTATTAGAACAAACCAGTGTAAGAAAACAACCACAATTTTTTTTTTTCTTATTTCTTTCAATCGTGCTGCTTGGCAACTTTATTGCACATTAGTTCAAAATAAGCTGCCAATAAAGTTGAATAAAATTAAACTCAGGCTAGAGTTTTCTCTTCCTCAACAATTTTTGTTGAGTTGTTTTTATTTTCATTAGGATTTGAAATGCAGCATTATCTTAGGTTCAGAATTTCCCAGGCAGGGTAGTTACAACTTAACTTCGACTGAGTTTATGAATTCCAATTTCAGTTCTTTTAAAATGAGTTTGGTTTTACTGTTAGCTTCATACTGAAGGGGTCTTCATAGCAGTTTGTCTTTTCCTGTACAAAAAGCACAACATAAAACTGGAAACTTCTATACTGTAATTAGCCTTAGAAAATGATGTGATTTCTAATTTATCAGAACCTCAGAACACGGCATAGTCCACAATCCCAAGTCAACATTTGTTTGAATACATGATTTCAAGAAAATATCTTTTTAAAGGTAGCAGTTGTGACTAGGCCAAAATATTCCGTTTAAGACAGCAAAAAATAAAAAATAAATATCTTGGAGTAAAACTAATGCACTATAGCAATTTGACTACGGCGAAAATCAAACACTGTGTGTCGAAAGCAAACAATGGGAATTTTTATGCAACTAAACATTTTTCTGGGTATCTAACTATGATTTATACATCTAAAATGATAAATTTAATCCCATCACCAGTAGATCAATTGCAGGTATAACAGATGAAACCAGAATAAATCATCATATCACTGCATTGGAAATACAAAGAGAAGACAGAAGAGGAGTTTTGACTTGAAGCTGAAATCTCTTTCCAGACTTTTCCAAGGACAATTTGCCACAGAGAAGTTCAATGTATACATAAAGTCATCTGATCCAAATATGCTAATGATTTTTATTGGTCAAATCTTAAAAGTGAGGTTTATTTTTATGAGTATGCATTAATTAACCCAGCATGTACTATCTTTCAGACTATCTTGCCAGGGACTTTCATTTCAACATGTTTATTGTGAAATGTTTGCATTCTCCACATTTGTGGCCCACACACAGATTATTTCATACTTTCCTTTAGAGCACTTAGAAAAGTTAAAAGGAGTTATTGTTTTTGATTAATGCCATTTTGGGGCAGTTAAAAAAAAGAGAGAGTTCCAAATCCCAGCTCTGCATAAATTCTTTGACATTAAAAAAAAAAAAAAAAGATCTCTGCAAGTTCCACTGCACAAAGAAATGTGAGGGGCTGCCCTGGGTGTATTTGAAGGTGGTCTCCTAAAACTGAACTTTATTAACTTTGGTGGCTGCATGAACTCATGCAGAATAGCAAGGGATCAATGGGGTGCAGCTGTCAATCACGAGAGGAGAAGCAGCAGGCAGAGAGTGTGGCGTGGTGCGGCGCAGATGGAAGTTCTAAGGCCCTGCCTGTCATCTTTTGATTAAGAAAAGGAAATGATTTCACTAAAAAGATATTCCCTCTTGTGTTGCTTTGTTTTAACTGAGTTTGTACTTTCCACCGAACTGGACATATTTATTGAGACTCATAAGTTACTTCACGGTTCCCAACATCACTGCAATCTCAACAAACTATTTTTTTCCTTGCCAATTATCTAAATATCAAAACTATAAAATATCTTAAAACATTCTCCATACTGTAAACATCTTAGCTACAAAGCTCTGAGTGTAAACAGTATGATGCATCAGAATGGTTTTAAGCGATGTTATAAAAACTCCTCTTAAAATCTAAACAAAAATGTAAAGCTTCCATCTGTTTTATGATTTTTCCACTGCTGAACGGCTGCTGTGTGCCAGTTCACTGAACCATGGCTTGCTAAAGAGATTGCTGGGGTCACAGATTGGAAAAACAAAGAGCATGTCTTTAAGGGTGGGATTTTTTTCTCGAGTCTCCCCGACATGGCTGGAACCGAATTAAGTGCACGGCAGCAGAAGAGAAGGGACATAAAACACACACAGGATGCCTGTTGCAAGAGGAAAGCTCTCTCCAAGAGGCTTGTATGTTTTCAAGGATATCATTCGGTAATTATTTCAGGTTCTTTGGTGACTGTATACCTGCAACCTCAATGCACTCTTACTTCCTCATGGAATTTTCTTTTTGGCCCTCTGTGTGCAAGTTAAAAATAGGCAGCAAATTGCATACTAAGAAAAAGCATTCGGGCTTATTTTTGTGACCACACGCAGGTAGGAGACCACGATAATTTAGTGACTGCCACTCTCCTCTGCTCTGAGCCCCGGTCCGGGGGGATGTGAAGGTGCCTGAGCAGATGAAAAGACCCCTCCAAGATGCAAAAAGGAAACAGCCCTTCCCTAGGAAGGTTTGGCTCTGATAGATGCAAAAAGTCAAGAGAAGGGGAGAGACTAAAAGGGATTGTGCATCGGGTCCAGGCCCTGTGCTCAGGGGACACTGATGCCCAGAGCAGGGAGCACTGTAGGGGGAGTCCAGGAGGTGGTCTGGGCCCAGTGCAGTCTCCCCTCCAGGACCTGACTGACTGACATGTCCTAAGGGTCTTTCTGACACCCACTATCTTGTCCCCTGAAATCACCTTTGAGGAATGATTTCACACAGCCAGTGTGACCATTGGGTTGGGGCCTCTTGGGCAGGCTACCTGGCCGGTGTTCGCCCAGAGACATGGCCATTGGGGCTGACACCTCAGAGTTAGGGAAACTAGCTCTGGAATCTCTGACACCTCAGAGCTAGGGAAACTGCAAGTCATCCCACGAGGCCAAGTTTGAACTGTTATCCTGTCCCCACCACTGTCCCTTACACAGCAGTCCTGGAGTTGGGACAGGTGGGGGGTGGGGGATGATGATGGCCTGCCCGGACGCAGGGCAGCATTCATGGGGAGTCCCTCTGCCTTCCCTAGGATGAAGAAGGGCCCTTGCAGAGGGTCCACTCAGCTCA
This sequence comes from Sapajus apella, assembly GCF_009761245.1. Classification (NCBI taxonomy): domain Eukaryota; kingdom Metazoa; phylum Chordata; class Mammalia; order Primates; family Cebidae; genus Sapajus; species Sapajus apella. The sequence continues at coordinate 9,892,497 of NW_022437008.1, forward strand.
CCCTTGCACAATACCCCCAGGTCAGAGGCAAACACAGACATCTGTGGCAGAAGGAGAACATTGAGGACCGGAGGTTCCAGAGGATCCCACCTGCTGCTAGAAAAATGCAGACTCCAAGTCAACAGCCACCACCCACCCACAGCACTGGCCTGCCTAGAACATGGCGCTGGCCTCCCCACCTCCCTCTCCAACCTCACCTCCACACGCCAGGGCTGTAGCAGCCCCTCTTGTCGCCCTATGGTAAGGAGATTTGGCAATGTCACCAACCCCCAGCCCCCAGAGGACAACCCTCAGCCTTGAGGTGGAGGTGTCCATCTGGGAGACCCATCCCAGCCCAGGGGCCATCCTAGATCCCCAGAAGGCTTGCACAGCAGTGAGCAGAGCTCTGCCTGAGGGTGGGCAAGGCCCTGTGTGTGTCATGCCCTAAGACGAGAGGGCACCAATGGTCTCACTCTTGCTCACTCCTGCTGCCTGCAAACCCTTCCCAGCAATATTCTCTCCTACACTTCACCCAGCAGATGAGCAAGAGGCTCCTCAGATGGGGTCGGGGCGGCTCCCCAGCCCCAGAAGCTGTTCTGGGACTCCTACTGTGCTCAGGGCTTCCAGGGTCCAACCTACACCCAGCCATGCGGCCAATGTCTCAGTGTCCAGAGAGCACCTGGCCTGTGGGCCCTGCAGGCTCCCAGGCAGGCTGGCGTGATTCCGTGCACATTCCAAATTTAAATCTGGGACACTCTCCCCTTTTTTCACTGCTCCAAAACATGGGGGAGGCATCTGCCTAGAAACAGCTGTCACCCAAAGGAAGCGGCGGCACATGCAGCTCTCCCGCGAGCACCACCGCCAAAAGCCACACATCAGCCAGGGTTACTTAGCTACGGAACTTCACAGCCTGGGGGAGGGAAGGGAGAGGAGTGACGGAGCTGACATGGAGGGAAGAGCAGGCAACCTGGGCTGGGAGGTGCCGGCTGGCTGGCTCTCACGCATGCCACCGGGCAGCAGAATGGCCTTCTGCACCGGGCACTGTGTCTCTCCTTCATCCATAGGGAAACTGAGGCTCACAGAGGTTAACTAGCATGCCCAAGATTGCATAGCTACTAAAATAATACTACCACAATCATATAATAAGCAATGAGAACGAATACTCACTATCTAGCATGTTAATTATGCTTACTGTATGGCAGCCCCTCCTTGGTGGGGTCCAAGTTCAAATCTTTTCAACAACCCTGTGAAACGCTATTAGCATTGCCCCTCTGCAGATATGAGGAAACTGGGGCAAAGGGAGGTCAAGTAGTTTGTCCCAGGTTAAGTGACCAGGAAGTGATAGTGCTAGGGCTCAGTCCCAGACTATCTGGCCCCATTCTTTTAGCCACTATACCACAAGGTCCATTACCATCATCATCATCATCAATGGCATCAGCAGCAGCAGCATCATCACCATCATCATTGTCATCATCGTCACCATATCATCACTGTCACCACCACCATCATATTCATCATCACTGTCGTCATCATCACCATCATCACCACCACCCCATCACTATCATCACTGTCATCATCATCATATTACTATCATTGTCACCATCATCATCCATCATCTTCATCATCACTGTCATAATCACCATCATTATTGCCACCATCCTCATCATCACCACAATCATCACCATCATGATCTCCATCATCGTCACCATATCATCACTGTCACCACCACCATCATATTCATCATCACCACCATCATCGTCACCACCACCCCATCACTATCATCACTGTCATCATCATCGTATTACTATCATTGTCACCACCATCATCCATCATCTTCATCATCACTGTCATAATCACCATCATTATCGCCACCATCCTCATCATCACCACAATCATCACTATCATGATCTCCATTATCATTGTCACCATGATCATCGTTGTCATTACCATCACCACTGTCATCACCACCACCATCATCATCACCACCACCACCATCATTATCACCACCATCCTCATCATCACCACAGTCATCACCATCATGATCTCCATCATCATCATCACCATGATCATCACCATCATCACCACTGTCATCATCATCACCATCATGACCATCACCACCACCACCATCATCACCACCACCACCACCATCATCACTGTCCTCATTGTCATTATATCATATCACCATTGTCATCATGATCGTATCATCATTGTCATCACCATCATCACCTTTATCATCATTGTCATCATCACCACCACCACCGTGATCACCACCATCATCCTCATCATAATCGTCACCATCATGATCACTAGTATCATCACCATCATCACTACCATCATCATTATCACCATCATCACCAGTATCATCGTCATCATCATCACCATCACTTACTGAGGAGGACAATGAACGCTTACTGAGCTCTTGCTAGAAGCCCAGCATGTATTGAGTTCTTCAACTTCTGTGCATTATTACATTTCATTTCTACTGTTCACTTTATCCTCACCATACAGACACTAAGAAACTGAGGCTCATCAGAGAGGTTATGCCATTTACTGAAAGTCAGTTAGTAGCAGCAAAGCCAAAAACAACCCCATACAGCCCCATTTAATAGCCACGTCTCTGGCCCCCCGAGGGAGATGAGGAAGGCATCATCTAGGGACCCACCCTGGGCTGTAGGCTGTCTCAGGAGTGGGCTTTCCAAAGAAGAAACAGGACTGGCAATGGTTCGTGGTGCCCAGGAAAGTACAGGGAGGCTGTGTGGGCTTTGTCACTGTTGCCAACCCATGTGTACTTCTCACTAAGGCTAATCTTGATTATAATGAGGGTTTATCCTAAGTTCAGTGAGGGAGGGCGGCCAGGAAAGGTCTGGCTAAAGGGTGGCCAAGCTAAAATCTATAGTTCATGCGGACACAGGCGGTGGTAAGAGCTACTACAAACACTGACCATATTTAGCAGAAGTCAGGAGACTGAGGACGCCAGCCATCGGCTCAGCAACCCCACTCTGTGGGCCAGGCAGCCAGGCTGAGAGCATCCAGTGCCAGCCTTGGCTTTTCTGGCCATGAGAGCCTCGGACGGGGTTTCCATCAGTCTCCCTTGAGGATGGTCCAGGTTTAAGTAGCAGGAAACTGACTAACTCGGGGGTAAAGGAGAATCAGAAAGGAGTAACAATCTGGCCGCCATCAAGAAAGAACAGGCCTCCAAGAACAAGACCTAGAAGAGATGGCCCCTGCTGCCGGAGACCTGCAAAGCCACCAGCTGCCTTTTCCTAAGTTCTCACGGCTGAGACCCAACCCAGATGATACGAAAAATGCTAGCGGGTCAGGCTGCACTTTCCTCGAACTAATCACTAATGAAGTTTGGGGTGAGCTATTTTGAAAGCAGCCCACACAGCATAACCACACGCCATCATCAGCTGCCGTCCTCAAATGCAATTTCATTCATAATTAAATATGAAAAAACCACCACCTTAAAATAACATCAGGGGTCACAGCTGAACTCTGCAGCCTGGGCCTATGCATTCTGGCCTGTACTGACCTCTCCAAGATGGTCTCCAACGCTTCCCAAGCACACACCCTCCCTCCTGCACCCAGACACACCTTTCTTCCCTCTCTGATCCTACCAGCACACCTTGGCCCATCTCACCCTGCCTTCCAGGCATGTGTTCCTCCCTCCTCTCTGCCTCCAAGTGCCAGCCAGGATTCAAAGATCAATTTGAGCACAGTCTCTCCTAATAAGCCTTCAATAGCCCAAGCCTGAAGGGACCTCTGCCAGCCTGTAAGCTTCTATAGCAATTGTTTATACAATCCCTCTGGCAAGGCATGGTGTGCTGCCCCGCGCTGTCCTTTCCCTGGTCCTTTCCAACAGCATTTGCATTCCACGTGGAGGTGTCCTGTTCATTCATCCGCTCATTCAGCACATGTTCAATGAGCACCTACTATGTGCCAGGTGCCAGAGAACCAAAAGTGAACCATCAGACATGATCCCTGCCTTTCTGGACGGCAACTTTTAGAAAGAACCAATAACAAAGACATCAGTAAATATGTAATAGATCTTTCCAGCTGGACCTACATACCCCGAGGTCAAGCAGGCTTTGCCTTACTCTCATGCTGGAGCCTAAGCCAGCATAGGGCATATACAGTCTGTGCTCAGTAGGGGCTGAACAGTCTGGGCGGGGTCACCTCCTCCCTTGTCTACCTGTAGCTTTCCCTCTAGAACTGAATCAAATTTAACCTGAGGTCCTGATATCACACCCTCACCCCAGTCTTTGCCATGATGCTGCTTCTTGGGGTCTCACTCGCCTTGTCCAAGGAACGGGAAGTTACTATTCATTTAGTAGGAATCCATTCAGTGGGGATGGTCGGATGAGCCAGTGGCGCTCCTTGACCACCTCCCATCCACCCGCTGGTTCTTGGTGGCTCCTAGGCAGCCCAGTGTTGAGCTGTGAGTTGCAGCAGCTGAAGGGGACCCGGCTCAGGTGGCTCATGAACAAGTAGAAATGGTTTCAAGGCCAGGATCTGAGGGCAGCTCTGGCAAGGAAGATTCCACCCATGCACAAGGGCAGATCAGGGAGCTATGGAGGAAGTGGCACTCACAGCTTCTCCGCCCAGGTTGGCTGAGAGGAGAAGGGACAGTCCTAGAGAGCAGGAGCTAAGATGTGCCAGGGAGGAGATGTGCCAGGCACTGGGAAAGGGGCCAGGGGCTGGGTCAGTTCAGGGTACCAGACACCCACTGCATAGCTCAGCACCTGCTGAACACGTGTCTGATGCAACGCTGGGCTCTGCTGGAAAGAGGGGTGGGCGTGCCAGGCCTCCCAAAACACACAGACCACGTGGGAAGAGGAGATGACATGCTTGTGAGACAGGATGGGATGTGTACCAGGCTGGGAGTGGCGACGGCGGCAGTGGCAGCAGCTTCCATCACCAAGATGAAAGACGTAACGAAGCCTCTCATGTGCACGGTTATTTTATTTGATGCCCCAGCAGCCCTATCACAGAGGTGAGGACGCTAAGGTTCCGAGAGGTTGAATGGCTTGCCCAAGGTCACATCATTCATGGGTGGCAGGGTGGGACTGACACATAGCCAGGCTCTCAGGCTTGTTCCTTACTGACTGGTGCCAAATCCTTCATGCTCTGGCCACGTCTGCCTCCCGCGTGACTCTTCTGTGTCCCCATCCCTGCTCTGCCAGCCCCAGATGCTATACGGAGGTCTTTAAAACAGGGTTCCCCAATCCCCAGTCCACCCCTTGACCACCTCTCTCCTCTCTGCCTCCCTCCTCTCTGTCCATGGCCTGTTAGGAACTGCTCCGCAGAGCAGGTGGTGAGCAGAGGGCGAGCAAGCACTCCCACCTGAGCCCGTCTCCTGCCAGATCAGGAGATGGGGGCTGGCTCCTGCCAGCAGGCCCATTAGATTCTCACAGGAGCCAGGGCCCCCTTGTAAACTGCGCATGCAAGAGATCCAGACTGTGTGCTTCTTATGAGAATCTAATGCTTAATGATCTGAGGTGGGACAGTTTCATCCTGAAACCATCCATCCACTCCACCCATGAAAAAATGTTTTCCACAGAACAGATCCAGGGTGCCAAAATGGTTGGAGGCCGGTGCTCTAAAGGCTGGGCACCGAGCTGAGAACGTGGGAATTTTCATCATGAATAACAATGTCTCCATGATCAAGCCACTGTCATGCTTCCCACAGCATCATCACAGTCCTTACGTATTCAGACATGTTCAAGTAAAGGGGACAGGCCAGTATATGCAGACTCAGTGTACAAATTCTGTCACAGAGAGGAAATGTGGGCTCCCAGCAATGAATGGAGAAAGCTTCGTCTGAACCTGAGGTCCTAATAGCACACGCTAGCCCAATCTTAGCCAAGATGCTGTTTCTTGGGGTCTTACTCTCCTTGTCTGAGAAGCAGGAGGTTAATACTCACCTGCCACACAGGAATTCGATTAGAATTCCAAAGGAGAAAGATGGGTTTCAGGGGTTGGTAAGTTCATTAATTGAGTTTCTGAGTATTCAGCTAATAAGCTTTTACAAACATCTTTCTCCAACCATCCCCAAGAATCACATAGCTTTGGGTTCAGTTTGGAGGCCATTACCAACCTTCAAACTTCCAGAATCGTGACTCTTTCTCCATGCAGGAAAGGGAATGTTCTAGAACCCCAAGCACTCACTTCCCCTTGGCGAAACTGCTTCTGTTTCTTTTTGGTACCATGTTCCAGGGAAGGGAGCTTTCATTTTATCGAAAGTTGTGGGTTTGTCACCAATCATGTCAATCAATAATCAGCAAATTAGCAGCTTGCTTTTGCAGACACTTCTATTTTCAACCTGAAGGGTGGTTTGGGGGTTTCTTTTAAATTTAACTATCCTCATTAAGGATTCATAGCACACCAAAAGAATGATTTTTTTAAAAAATCATCTTTGCAGAAAAGGAATATCAGCAAAAATAATCACTATTCTGGGCTCAACAATGGGTCCCTAATGAGGACAGCAGTCATCAGTTAAATAAACATATCATTAGGGCGAGAATAGATGTGTCAACACAGGCACAGCCCACTAATTTGTGGGGTAGTTTGTCTTTGGTTAGGCTCCGTGGGGTTCAGCTGGTGCGCGGGTGTTCCTAGGTCACAGTCCAAGGTCACCTTTTGCAGGTAGGGCTCCAGGTACGGGTGAGGTTGAGCCAGGTGGAAGCAACTGACGGACAATGGCAGTAAGTAGACAATGGGACACTGCCCTGGGCATCAGGCAGGCTGGCAGCAGCAAGCAGGTGTCTACCAGGAAGGCATGCAGGAAGCCCCAGACAGAGAGAGCAGCAGGCAGGAAGGTGAAGATGAAGAGGAGGAGTCTCTTGACCAGGGCCCTTATGGCCATGTGGCTCTCAGAGGCCACAACCCACCTGAATGTTCAGTGTGAGCGCTCGTTCTCCACCCAGCTCTCCTCAATGGCAGAACCACAGGTGACAGTACAGAATCAGGTGGTGCTCCCTTGCAGCTCCCGGACTTCTCTCTGTCTGGGATCCACAGTCCTTCAGAGACGAAGCCAGGGCTGTGGCCGGAGAGGAGGTCCTGCTACCAGGGCCTCATGGTCATAGAACTGTGCTCTCTTTCAGCAAATAGTTATTATTTATTTATTTACTTACTTACTTACTTACTGATTAATTTATTTTTTGGAGCCAGAGTCTCACTCTGTGATGCAGGCTGGAGTGCAGTGGTGTGATCACAGCTCACTGCAGCCTCGACCCCCTGGGCTCAAGCAATCCTCCTGCCTCAGTCTCCCAAGCAGGACCACAGGTGCACACTACCACACCTGACTAATTTTTGTATTTTTTGTAGAGACAGGGGTTTCACCATATTGCCCAAGCTGGTCTAGAGCTCCTGGGCTCAAGTGATCCTCCTGTCTTGGCCTCCCAAAGTGCTGGGACTATAGGCATGAGGCACCGCACCAGGGCAGCAAATATTTATTGAGTGCTTTGTGTGAATCAGGTATCATACTGGGTGCTAGGTCACAGCAGGGAGCAAGACAGGTTTGGCCCTTTCTTTCCCCCGTGGGCTTTATGTTCAAGGGAAGGGAAAAGACAAGAAGTAGCTAAATAATTTGGATAATTATAGGTTGTGATGAAGTGCTATGAAGTGAGTAAGCAGGGTGACAGCCAGGCAGCAAGTGGGGAAGTCTGATTTTATACAGGAGGTGGAACAAGGGCTTTCTGAGGAGGGGACGTTTGAGACGGGGCCTGGCAGAAGAGAACAAGCAGGAGTGCAAAGGATGGAGGGAAGGACGGCTCTGACGGAGGAACTGGAGGATGCACGTGGGCAGTGAGGAGGCCTGCTGAGGGTGCCTGGGTGCATAGAAAGGGGTGCCAGGTGCATGCTCTTAGGGAACCATGTCTCCAAGCGGGAGACAAAGGCTGAGAGGTGAGGATCTCTGGGAAGAGCAGGGCAGAGGAGAAGGCAAGAGAATTGGCAGATTGGTGGAAGGAGAATAAGGAAGATCCTAGAAGACTTCTGCATTTTAGGCCAGGCACGGTGGCTCACGCCTATAATCCCAGCACTTTGGGATGCCGAGGCAGGTAGATCACGAGGTCAAGAGATCAAGACCATCCTGGTCAACATGTGAAACCCCTCTCTACAAAACATACAAAAATTAGCCAGGCGTGGTGGCAGGCACCTGTAGTCCCAGCTACTCGGGAGGCTGAGGCAGAAGAATTGCTTGAACCCAGGAGGCGGAGGTTGCAGTGAGCTGAGATCACGCCATTGCACTCTAGCCTGGGTAACAAGAGCAAAACTCCGTCTCAAAAAAAAAAGACTTCTGCATTTTAGTGGAGATGAGGTCAGGAGCAGAGGTGAGCGCCAAAGAGGAGAAAAACCAGTGTGGTCAATTTGGAAAGCAAGCCTGGGAGAGATGTGGCAGGCACATGGCATGCTGAGGGCCCACTTATGCCTGTGGCCATGGATTCTGAGTGACACCCATCAGCTCAGCTGCATGATTTTCTCCTGGAGAGCTGAGGTGCAAGGAACTGGCATGGAAAAGGGAGATATCTGAGTTCACCTGGGGCTGGAGATTCATCAGGTGCATAGGACAAAGAGAAAATACGCCAGAGAGCTGATAAAGGGTGCAGGGAAGTAATGAAAATGATGGACCATGATCTCCCCACTGGGTGAAGGCCAGAAGGAAGACAAGGCATGTAGGTGATGGGGAAGAAGCTGAAGGTGGGGACACAGATGATTGACAGTGGAGGTGTCACCGATGATTGACAGCGGAGGTGTCACAAACAGTGATTTGGAGGGAAAGGTGGTGATGAATTGATCATAGGATGGGTAAAGACCAGATTTGGGAGGAACTCAGGTGTTGATCACTATCAAGCCTAGCTGTGGCTCTGAAATGGATGGCTAAAGTCAAGTGGAAGACAGGTTATTAAGCTGAGAAGGTCAAGGAAGCAAAGTCCAGCCTGCTGGATACATGACCTTGACACTCTTGGTCAATGTCACTGCCAAAAGAGCTGCAGAAACTCAGAGTGAACACATACCCCAGGAGATGGTGACACCAGAATCAAGGACATTGGTGACCTCCTTATAAGAGATCTCCTCAAGTCACTTGGCAAACAAATCTGATGGAAAATCAGCAGGACTGTTGCAAAGGCAAAAGAGATTTCAGATTTATAGTATTCAGTAACTAGTAAGAAATGGTCATCTGTCATAAAGACAAATTTATATATATATATATATACACATACATTTAGATACAGGGTCCCACTTTGTTGCCCAGGCTTGAATGTGGAGTGCAGTGATGTGATCATAGCTCACTGCAGCCTCAAACTCCTGGGCTCAAGCAATCTTCCTGCCTCAGCCTCCCATGCAGCTGAGACCCCAGGTGTGTGCCACCATGCCTAGCTAATTTTTTTTTAATTTTCTGTAGAGATGAGGTTTTGCTATGTTGCCCAGGCTGATCTTGAACCCCTGGCCTCATGCAATCCTCTTGCCTTGACCTCCCATATTGCTGGGATTACAGGTGAAATAATGTTCTTTTATTTACTGGTATCACTGATTGAGCCTGATTTTCCCAGTCCATTACCGGAAGTGCCATAGGGACTGAAACCCCAAGTCCTTAATTCCTTGACTTCAGTGATTGGAGCAGTGCAGTTATGTGTTGAGAATCAGAGGTCCGATAGACTGGATAGGGAAAATGTGGCACATATACACCATGGAATATTATGCAGCCATCAAAAACGATGAGTTTGGATCCTTTGTAGGGACATGGATGAACCTGGAAACCATCATTCTCAGCAAACTGACAGAAGAGCAGAAGATCAAACACCGCATGTTCTCACTCATAGGTGGGTGTTGAACAATGAGAACACATGGACACAGGGAGGGGAGCACTACACACTGGGGTCAGTTGGGGGGAAATAGGGGAGGGACAGTGGGGGGTGGGGAGCTGGGGAGAGATAGCAAGGGGAGAAATGCCAGATGTAGGTGATGGGGAGGAAGGCAGCAAATCACACTGCCACGTGTGTTCCTATGCAACAATTTTGCATGTTCTTCACATGTACCCCAAAACCTAAAATGCAATAAAATAAATAAATGGGAAAAAAAAAATGAAAAGCTAAAAAAAAAAAAAACAAGAGAGAGAATCAGAGGTCCTAACTCTCCCCTGGCTGAAGCAAGAGCTTCACTGACCTGCAAGTCAAGCTTTCTTAGGACAGGAGCCCTCAGAGCTGAGAAATGGACTCCACTTTGAAGCTTGGAAGTTCCCTGGCCACCCGCTTCCATCCCTTTCTGCTCCGCAATGAGCACATGGCTATGATAGCCGTGTCTTGAGGACAGGAGAGTCCGTGAAGCCAGCCCACTAATCATTGCTTCACAGACATGGCCTGGGAGAGCTCAAACATCAGAGAAAGCCGTAGACTAGTGCACCTCCTAGAAACAGGAGCCTGAGGCCAGAGTGGTAATGTAACCTTTTCTAAATCCTCTGGTAGCAAAGCAGGGCTTTGAAACAGGCCTCCCCATCCCCAGCTCCAAAGTCGAGGGTCCTCTCAGTCCTTCCAGTTCCTCCTGCAGCCCAGAAAATGGCAAAGTTTCTCACAGAAGGAGGCAGATGCAAAGTGAAAATGCCCCAGAATGACAGTGCCCACATAACCCAGTGTGCAAGAAACCGGCCACCCAGGAGTGAGTTTCTGCCTCAGTTACACAACTTTTGTCCAAGTTGCTTACACCACCACATTTATTTTAATATAATGCTACTGGTCACAATCATCTACGTGATCAGATTTAGCATAACTAATATTTAACATGTGGGCACCTGGCGCCTCTCAGCCTTCTGATGAATAAAGTATGTGATATATTACTCCATATTTATCTAACTCAAAAAAATTAGTAGTGGTAATGATGGCAGTGATGGGAGTAATCACAGTAACAGAACCAAAGTAGTATTTATTGAGTGCCTACTGTATACCAGGCATGAAAGTAAGTACTTGCAAATACAGCATCTAAGTCGTAAGACTATAAATTATCACCTAAACCATATTATTTTACAATATTTTAGTCCATTCTTCCCAATTGATATTTTTTGAAAAGCAAATAGTACAGTTCAATAATTCCCAAATCAATTTTGAGTTTTATTCAGAAATTTGGTAAAGTATCCCCCCACCAAGTGTGGACCCAGTAAGTTAACTTATGCCCCAGAGCAAAATATCGTGTCAGAGTAATAAATCTCCATTTTAAAAAATGTGTGTTTTAATGGAAATATTGACATGACCTTAAGAACTCATAGCACCAGCGAGGAGTACAGCCGGGTGCACAGAGGGAGAAGGGCCTGATAAACTTTTGTCTGGATCATGCTTGGGCTGGACATTTCCAAGGTCTGGAACTATCTTTCCAAAAGATAGTTCCAACAAGAACTTTAAACATATTTAGATGCTCTCTTAAATATAATTTCATCATCACTTTCATGGGTGTTCCATTGTATTAGTTGATCCCCTACACTTTATAGAACAGAACTCCAAGAAATTGGCTCCTTTGAAGTCTCTATCTATAAGCAGATATTCTGTAGAACGGGCTTAAAATAGATTTCTCCCCACCTCCCATCCCCCAGCCCCCCACCTCCAAAATTCCAGCTAAGCATATTTTTCTTCAAAGGGCAAAGTTGACCTAGGATTATTCGTGTTCTCTGTACAAAGGATATGTTTTCAGCAAGCAGGACCACATTCCTATGAAGCAAAAATGTTCCCTGTAAGCTGATTGCTCCAGCCCTTTTGGACCTGTCTCAATAAAGGCTCTGTTCTGTTCGCTTGCTGTTGTGTGGCCTTTATTCTCAGAGGTGGCTTAGGACAGGTGTTTGTCTACTGAGAGCCCAAGAGGGACCCTGAGCCAACCCTCATGAGGGCTAAGGGGCCTCTCACAGATAGCTGCTGGCCTCCTTGACACACCAACATTTGCAAAGCAAGCCCTCAAAGAAGATCCATTTGAATAAAACCCAGCAGAGCTCTCTGGGATGAGGGCATCCTTCTCTACGATGCTAATTCCCATCTCTCACTCTGATGATGCCACAAAATTATATTGTTGCAGGGTGGAAAGGAAGGAGCAGCGAAGTGAGAGAGAGAAATCGAGAACAAAATGAAAGCAGTCAATATTTCTAAGTACCTCTTGATGATCTCTAATGTCAAAAAGCCATCAAACCAGGTCCAAGCACACCAAGCCCCTGGTGATGCCTGCTTCAAGAGCAGCAGGAAAATCCAAATGGAACCCCATTTCCCATCTACGAACATGCCACGATCTTGCCAGAGAGAGCCGTGTGGATATCGAGTCCAGCAAATCTCTCCCTCCTATAGGGTGGAATCATCACATCAGACCTTTATTTCTGAAGCACACATGTGGTACAAATAACTATTTGCATTACAAAACGATTCCAACGGAACTTGAGTGATTAGTTAGGGCTACGTGGACAGCCAGAATAATGCATCACCATTTACTGAATACGCGATTATTAAGAGCCAAGTCCTCCCCTCTGGCCATGGTGGAGAACTCCCACGGAGTTCTGAGTGAAGATCAAGGGCAGCGGAGAGCCCCAAGAGCAGGTTACATGGAGGCCCATGACTTCACCTGCTGCCTTGTCTGGGGCTGCAGAGGTTTTGCTGTGACAGGGACACGAGCCCGAACAAGAGTCAAAGGAGCCCTTGCGTAGCTGTGGCCAAGTGTGGCCTCCACCAACGTCTCAGTTTCCTTCTCAAGGAGCTCCTGGAGGCTCAAGTCTCTCTGCTCACTTCTTCAGCCACCATGGTCACTGGAGCCGGCCAATGCCTCCCCACCTCCCCTGGGGAGCTCTGCAGAGCTGGACACACATAAGGCGCCTTCGTGCTCATGGACAAACCAATATCTGAGTCACGATCATCATCGCAGTTGTGAGTGGAGGGTTTCTGTCCTCTGCCAGGCACTTCATGTGAATTATTTCATTTCATCCACACCCACCTCACAAAGCAGGCTCCACCGCCTCTGAGAGAAGATGAAACAGGCATGAGGTCTGACCTGTCCCCACTAGTAATGGCGGCTCCAGGATCCCAGGCTGATCCCGCCCGCTCATTTTACTGACTGGGTAATATAAGCCCATTCTCCCGCTTTAAACACCATCATGGTCCCTAACTCCACTCATCAGAGGACAAAGCCATTGTCCAAACGATAAAAATTCCACAGCTCAGGCCACAGAGTGAGAGGGATGGACAGCAGTGTCTTGGGAGATGCAAAAGTGTGATAGGAGAAGAACGGAAAAAGAGCTTGCTGCACTTGCGGGGACTTAGACGTGAACACAGAAACCCAAGCCCAAGCCAAACGCACAGAAGATACCCCTTAAACGGAGGGGACACGGCTGCTTCGTGCAGGTTTCCAGAACTTCCACACAAAGCCTGCTGAGGGGTTCGCAGGAACAATGACGGCATGCAAATGTCATGTGACTTTTGTCACTGATCTTTCAACATGCATAGCTGGGTTCATGTGTCTCCAATTCAAAATCCAAAATTGAAGTCTTATGTGGAGATAATTATAAGCGAAAATCAAACGCAGGCCTGGAAAACACCCCACTTTCCTCATAAAATAACTGTGCACAGAGAAGAGCCTGGATTCTCAGAGGAAGTCGGGGATGGAACAGACTTCTCTGGCCAGGGCAGCGATCAGTCAGGCCTCAGTCATTTGAAGCTGGTGTACATGCTGGGACCCTGAGCCTGAGGTCTGAACCCCAAGTCCGAGGAAATGCATGCTCCTCTTGGCTTCATTTCAACAAGATTGCATCCCCTAACAAAAGGCTGTAAGTGAACCGGAGATTAAGTTGCATAAGGGGAAAAAAGACTTTTTATTTTTATGAATTAACTAGCCTATTTATTTTTAGAGGCCAGGCTTTTCTCTGTTGCCCAGACTGGAGTGCACTGGTGCAGTCGTGGCTCACTGCAGCCTCCAACTCCTGGGCTGAAGCAGTAACACCCAACTCAATAAGACCGCACCTGAGTACATGGGACATGGGACTATTGGTGCATGCCGTTATACCTGGTTACTTTTTAATTTTTTGTAGAGATAGGATCTCTCCCTATGTTGCCCAGACTGGTCTCAGACTCCTGGGCTCAAGTGATCCTCCTGCCTCAGCCTCCCAAAACACTGAGATTACAGGCATGGCTACTTAGCCGCACCCCCCGTCCACCACCAAAAAAACAAAAACAAAAAAAACTTAAAAAAAAAAACATTTCTCAGTTTAAAAAACAAAATCGCATGTCTTTCAAGGGCCATTTGTACAGCAGAATCCTTCTCTCCTATGTGCCAAAGATGGAGAGGCATGTTCGTGTCTCCCTCATTGAAAGCTGTCTCACGCACTGAGGGCTTTGCATCATGCTGGGCGCTTCACATTCGTTCTTTCTTTCCTCCACGCTCACCTACACATTGGGTGGCCGTCACCATTCCCTGGCCCTCTTCTGAGAGAGTTGTCAGTGACCAACTTTAAGAGGATTCTCTAGGAAAAGCCAAAGTGATGTGTCCAGCTGCCTGGAGGACACTACCATTTAAAGAGTTCTGACTTCGATGCTCAGCTCCAAATCAGCACCCTCTCTCCTGCACCCTTTTCTCCCTGCTCTGCTCTGGCTGCCATACTTCCTGAGACCACCGTTTCCCTCTTAGACCCGTGGGGCAGACTCCCAAGGATCCCAGGTCTCCCCCAATAGCACTGGCAGAGCAGTGCCAAACCCCGGCTGACCAGTGGGACATGTCCCTGGCAATGGGGCCGGCCCTCCTCGCCAAGCCTCTTCAAAGCGGTTGCTATTTCTGAGTTCTGCCTGCTTGCCTGGAGCACAGCAAGGGTTACCATCTGACCCCAGCACTATTAAATCTTTTTAAAGTTTAATCTTCAGGGGATTTTGACTGTAAATAAAGAACACTCCACATGTAAAAAATAAACTTACACTCATGACTTCATGTGTGACCCCGAGTTCAATTTCTGTTTGTGATTTAGCAGAGAGGAGACAAGGTATGTGATACACATCTGCAGGGGTGGGAGGGGCTCCGTAGCAGAGAGGCAGCCCCTCAAGTCACAGTTAGAGGAGAGGTGACATCCTGCAGCCACCCGGCCAATAGGTGGCACAGCCGGGCAGCCCAGTGTCTGTGACCCAGGCGCAGCTCGCTCCAACAGCGGGCACATCTGGAGGTGCTCAGCAGTGACATCTGGGTTGATTTTCTGCCAGGATTTGGTGTCAGGGCCACACTTCCACTGGAGTCATGGTCCACAGATTGAACACTACGCACAATGCCAGACCCGGCATGTCTAAGGTTCTGTGCCCCCCTCGGCCACCCCCGAATGCTCTGTGGCAAAAGGACAGACGCAAGAAGCTTCAGATTTGGAGAACCAGCAATGCCACATCTAATCAGGGAAGGGCCCTTTCTGCAGCCCTCAGCCTTCCAGAGCTCTCCATGCACAGGTTCTTGCTAGTGCCCCCAAATAGCCCGCAGACACTGACGAAACATATGTGAGCACCCCATTTTCCATTTACATGTGAAGAAACTGGGCTCAGAGAAGCCCCCTGCCAGCTGGCATTAGCTCGGTGATGGCCCGCTGACTTGCAGCTCCACGTTGCTGCCTTTTCTCCCAGATCCAACATGCAGCTGAAACGTCCAGGCTGAGGGTGAGAACTGGCCCCAAGGGTGGGGGTGAGGGTCACACCCAAATCGCCTCTAACTAGAGCCATCTTCTGTCCCTCAGCTGCAGGCTGGTGCTGGAGGCCCCAGATGGCAAAGTGCAGAGGACCTAGAGGGGCATCTGTGCACTTGACACCAGCCCCTCCACAAAGCCATTTCTATCCTGGCTACTGGTCCTCCCTGGGCATGAGGGAGACATAAACCTGGCCTCAGACCAGGTGCCTCTGCAAGGCTCCCCGGGCCCCACCGCAGACGTGGATGGATCTAGAACAAGAGCACTCAGACCAGGGTCACTCATTGTATGACTTTGGGTGGGGGTGCTTTCTTCCCTAGGCCTCCTTTCCCTAGGTACAACAAAAGATCTAGAAGATGTCACATGGGACTGCTGTTCACCACAAGTGCCTTAGGGAGAGCCAGCCCAGCAGTATTCAGGAAAGACTGGAAGAAGAGAGGAGCTTTTAAGGAGACATGATGTATATAAATATCAGAGGAGACAGGCTCTGACTTCATGGGGTGGGAATGAGGGCATAGTCAAGTAAATTAAAAATGGCCACCTTGTATCATTATTGGTGATCTCCTTGCCTGAATCTTATTAGAACACAAGCAAAGATCAGATGCAGTGGCTCACACCTGTAATCCCAACATTTGGGGATTACAAGACCAAGGTGGGAGGATTGCTTGAGCCTAGGAGTTCAAGATCAGACTGTGCAATGCAGTGAGACCCTGTCTCTACAAAAAAAAATAAAATAAAAAAGTAGCCAGGCATGGTGGCATGGACCTGTGGTCTCAGCTACTTGGGAGGCTGAGGTAGGAGGATTGGTTGAGCCTGAGAGGTCAAGACTGCGGTGAGCCAGGATAGTGGCTCAGTGAGTCAAGACTGCAGTGAGCCAGTGCACTCCAGCCTGGGCAAAATAGTGAGATCCTACCTGAAAAAATATAAGGGAAGGCACTCTGGAGTTTGGAAATTTACACTATGCAGATTCCCAAAGCACAATGGATGGATGGATGGATGAATGGATAAAAGAATTGATGATGGATGATTAATAAATGATGATGGATGGGTGGATAGATGAATGGATAGAAGGATGATGATGGATAGATGATAGACTGGATGAATAGATGGTAGATGACAATGAATGGATGGATGGATAGATGGATGATAGATGGATGAATAGATGATGGATGACGATGAATGGATGGATGGATAAATGGATGGATAAAAAATTGATGATGGATGATTGATGGATGACAGATGGGATGAATGGATGAATGATGATGGATGGATGGGTGAATGGATGAATGGATAGATGGATGACAATGGATAGATGATAGACTGGATGAATAGATGGTAGATGACGAATGAATGGATGGATGGATGATGGATGGGTAGATGGATGATAGATGGATGAATAGATGATGGATAACAACATATAGATGGATGGATGGATGGATAAAAAAACTGATGATGGATGATTGATGAATGACAGATGGGATGGATGGATGATGATGGATGGGTGGATGGTTGGATAGATGATGATGGATAGATGATAGATTAGATAAACAGATGATGGATAACAATGAATAGATAGATGGATGGACTGATGGATCTTGGATGGGTAGATGGATAGATGGATGATGATGGATGATAGATGGATGAATAGATGATGGATGATGATAAATAGGTGGATGGATGGATGGATAATGGGTGAGTGCAGGTGAATGAAGGGGAAGTCGATTGAGTGTGTGGGTAAATAAGGGAGAAAAGGGATGGACAGATGGCAGAAGGGAGAGACAATGGGAAAGAGTGATGGTCAAGTTGACTGAGGGGCAGACAGGAGTGGATAAGCAGAGAGCAGGACCGATGGAGAGAGAAGTGAGTAGAATAATGGTGGGACGGATGGGTTGCGAAACTGAGGACCGGCAGCGGAAGAGAAACTTTCAAAGGGAAGATGAAAGCCCTAAAAACCAGCAATGCCACATCTAATCATGGCCAAGACCATCTGGACATCCCAACCATGAGAAGGAGATGGCTTCTTCTAGACAGCACCTGCCCTCTTTCCCATGCTGCCCAACTCAAGAACCCTGCAGCCCTGGATCTGATTCATCACAAAGCACCCCCAGTCAACTTCTGATAGAGATAGTATGTTTATTTTTTAAACAGGAATGAATTATTCAGCATTTCTAAATCCAGAATACATCAAGTCTAAAATGACACACACTGTGCTTTTCCCCTCTCCCTGAATACACTTAGAAATATTCTGTAATTTCTTCAAAAGAATAAAATTATTGATTGTGGGTGAATTGAAAATTCAAGAAAGATCCAGGAACAAATGGGAGGTGGAAGATGTCTCTGAACTGGTGTTAAGTGTCCGAGGAGGGGGGGTACTCAGTGTGGGGGACAGAGGAAAGTAAGAAAGGAAGGGATAAAAGGCTAGGGGAAGAGGAGGCATTTTGCTTCTGCCACATTGAGCTGAGCCAAGCTGAGAGTTTGTCTTCACGCTCAGCAGGGATTGGAGGTCTGGAACCCTACCAGCAGAGCCCAGCCCAGGTGGAAAAGCCAGGAGGCCCCGTGAGAAGCTTGCTGGCCCTGGGGAGTGGTCTGGTTTATCAGGAAAATCATATAGTCTTGGCCCTGGGCTCAGGAAGGCGTGGGAGCCTCCAGGGCCCCAGGGTCCTGGCGTTGCTTCTCAGGGCTGGCTCTTCCAGTGAATGGGAAGACTTCTGACCATCATGTGGCTTCTGCCAACATGGTGTGCTTTCCCTAAGGAGCCATCATGCTCTGAGCCTCAGCAAATGTCTCTCATTAGGCGCCTGGCCTTTTCAGGAGGAATCCAGAAAGTCATGTGAGGTGAGAAGAGCCAGGCCAGAGTGGTCTCCATGAGACTGGACCATAGGCCATCCGAAGGAGGCCCCATCTGGGAGTTAGAGCAAGGGGATCGGTGGGCAGGAGGACTGTGAATGCAGAACTCATGAAGAGTTCATGGCCCTCCCAGGTGATGGGCAACCAGAAGTTCCAGAAACTTACTGTAAGCTCCAAAATTTGTATTATTTTACCTACAAAGCATTGATGAGATGGAATAGGAAGGGAAATTCGGGAAAAGGATGGTTTCTTAGGAAGACTGAGCTGGCTTCCTGTGGGCCTGGTCAGGGGGCAGGGCTTAAAGGGGACCCCAAAGCAAGTATGTAACAAACGCAGCCCAGCCCAGAAGGTGCCTGCAGAGTGCTTAGGGCATTAGGACCAAGTTCCCGCAGAAACAGAGATAGGTTTGTGAGGCAGGACAGACAGGCACAGCGGAGTCCTCGAGCCAGGAATTTCCCCTGTGGGCAGCTGGCTTAAGAAGATCACCCAAAATGAAAAAAAATTAAAGTCTTCTTCATACAAAGATGATCATCATAGTATTTTTTATAGAGAAAAACTTTTGGAAATAACTTGAATGCCAGTAATAAAAGAATTGTGATGTAAATTATGGCACATCTATTCAGTGAAAAATGGCAGCTATTACAAATGATGGTCCCAAACTCAAAGGGAATTGAGCAAAATACAAATCACGCGATGCGTGAGGAGAAGATGGAAAGCTAGGGTACAATTTTTCAGATTATATACACTGAAACATGTGGATGAACAGGGGACGACAAGGCCGGGGGCGGCGACTCACTCCTGTAATCTCAGCACTTTGAGAGGCAGAGGCAGGCGGATCACAAGGTCAGAATTCGAGACCAGCCTGGCCAACATGGCAAAACCAGGTCTCTACTGAAAATACAAAAATTAGCCAGGTATGGTGGCAGGCACCTGTAATCCCAGCTACGTGGGAGGCTGAGGCAGGAGAATCGCTTGAACCCAGGAGGTGGAGGTTGCCGTGAGCTGAGATTGCACCACCGCATTCCAGGTTGGGCAACAGAGTGAGACTCCATCTCAAAAAAAACCCCAGAAATTTAAATTAGCCAGGCAAGTTAATTTAAAAAAAAAAAAAAAAAAAAGGAAGATGAAAAGGAAATTTACTTACAGGTTAGCACCTGGTTTGTGTTAGACCAAGGGTAATTAAGAGGACTTTGATTCTCATGCCTCTATTTTCTAAATTCGTGGTATCAGATGAAGATGTATCATTTTATTTTATCTTATTTATTTATTTTTTTAAGACAGAGTCTGGCTCTGTTGCCCAGGTTGGAGTGATGCTCACTGCAACCTCCACCTCCTGGGCTCAAGCGATTCTCCTGCCTCAGCCCCACTGAGTAGCTGGGACTATAGGCACACATCACCAGGCCTGGCTAATTTTTTCGTATTTTTAGTAGAGACAGGGTTTCACCATGATGGTCAGGCTGGTCTCGAACTCCTGACCTGAAATGATCCTCCCACCTCGGCCTCCCAAAGTGCTGGGATTACAGACGTAAGCCACCGCACCGGCCTCTGTTTATCATTTTAAACTTTAAGCATGGTGAGGGCAGTTGTAGGGCCAGCCCCAAGTTTTCTGAGTTCAGAGAAAAGGTTGCAGAGAAAAGGAGTTAAGTCTGAGGCGGGTTGATTTGCAGTCTGGGAGGTTGTGGGGAGGGGGTTGCAGGGTCACATAGCTGGAGCTGATTTCCGGAAATCACACCTGAGCCTGGAGCCAGAGCCTTCGAGGGTGCCCTGCGCCTAAGCGGCAGAGATGGTGAGATGCACTTTTCTGTGTCACTGGAATAGAGGCGCAGGAGGACGGAGTTATTTCTGTGTGTTTGTCGCTGCACTCCCAGAGTATGACCCACACTAACTATTCAATACATCCTCTTTGGGTTAATGGATTGACATGTGCGTCTGTGAAATGTGCCTCTGTCTTCGTGACATGTCCGGCGCACAGTGGGCCTTCTGCTTACACACTGAATTAAAGGCCCTGATTCTATCAGGAGCCAAGAAGAGGAGAGCTCCAAATGGCGTTTCATGGGGAAAATTAATCTGGAAATCATTTGGATAATCCAGGTGGGGAGGAGAGCGTTTTACTCTTCCCTGGGCCCAAATTTCCCAAATACCGCATATGTTTCACACCGTTCCATCTGCGAGGCCTCCCCAGGGGGTCTCTGATGAGGGCTCTGTAGGCTGCGTGGACATCCAGCCCAGAGAGCCCCCTGCTTCTCTGCTCCACCCCGGTTCCTCATTCTGGTGGGTCCTGACTCCCAAGATGCTGTGTGTTTTTCCTTGAAAGCCAGGAGATAAAGAAGACAAAGTCTAATTTGCTCAAAGACAGTACATGACGTGGTTTCTCTGAGAAAGACCAAAAACACTCCTGATGAATCGCAGCCCAAAGACCCTGATTAAAATGGACTAGAATGAATCCCCTATACTTCTACTTAAAATGACATGCCACAAATTCAGTTTAATTCGAATATTAAACGTGATGAAAATTTCTATATGATTTATCAGGATTTAAGAAAAATAAATAAATGACAGTGACCATCAAAATATTGATAGTTATTGGGAAGTGACTTCTGGTGTTTAATCAATATTATTTTTTTAATCGTGTGATTTTTTTTTTTCTTCAAGTCAGCTTCTGACACCAAACGACATTTCATCAAGGTTGGTAAAATGTTGAGAGAGGAGCAGATGTCAGAATATGGGGACTGCCAGTAACACTGATGGGAGCCAGTAATTTCCTTCCTGTCCAATGGCAAAAGGATGGAAAATAATCTAGATTGCATACGGTCATGCAAAGTTTACCGAAACGTTAATGGCTATAAAAAGTAAGAGCACACAAAGCTATCTTCATTTTTTTCCCCCAAAAACATCACTAAGGGTAATGACTTTCATATTTTAATTGTTTTAATTTATGAGAAATTCAACTAAAACCTTTACTTTTAAACCCTGAAATAGCGACACAAATACAGCTGATGATATTGATTAATGTTTATTAGCGCGTTCCAAATATACTTGCATCTTAGTCAATTCTGCCATTTAATAATTTTGCTAAATCTCAAAAATGGAGATGCAATCTTGCCTTTAAGAAGGCAGCCCTGCTAGTTATTTACAGATTGTAACATTTACATAAGAGTTTGGTTTAACAAGAGATATAAATATAGATAAAACCCTTAGGACTTCATTCTTTAAACTGCCCTCTAAAAATCTGCCCTGCAATTTGCAAACTGAATTTTGTGCAGACTATTCTTGGAAGCCTTTGTGAATTAGGGAGAACTAACTCAAAGCAAGGGCTGGCTAATCACAATTTTGCAAATTGTACGTAGCAATCATCCTCACATTGTGAAATTCAGATCTATAAAATGCTGATGTTTTAAAGTTGAAAAATAAATTAGCTCACTAGAACTATTTCACAAAAAAAAAAATCAGTCTGAGCCTTTAAGACTAAATTATTTGTTTAAAAAAAATTAAAAGATAGTCACATTGGTAGCAAATAATAAATAAAGGCAGAATATCATTCCAGTATGTTCCTGCCACGATCATTCAAACGTCGGAGGGTGCCTCCGGGTGTCCCCAACTTCCCGGCATCTCCTAGAAATACTCACCTGCGTAGAGTATGTGGACCCTGTAACTCCCAGAATACACTTGTGGCCATGCCCGGACTTCTATTTTAAATGCCTGCAGTGTTTTTGTCTACGATCTGGAAAATGCTCTCAGACAGGGAAGGGATTAGTCAACATATTCTTTAATATGTCATCTATTCACTTGCTAAAGCCGATTCATGTCTGTCCAGCCAAAGAAGTTGGCAGTTAGCATTTGTTTATTTGTTAAAACCAATGCCATGTGGGTTACAAAAACTGTAATAATATCAACTATAAAAGAAGAGAGGAAAATGTCCCAAAGGCACTCTCCAAATCGAGTCTTATCTGAAAATGGAGTGGCCCTGGGTGACAAAAGCTGACCTCCAAAGGGAAGCTTACTGGTCCACAGAGAATAGGATGCGACGCCCCAGGACTGTGGGTACACTGCAGTGAATTTTCCACAGCTCCTAAAAGGAGAGAGATGCATACATACAAGTGCACACATGTGTACCATGCACATGCATGCAATCACGCGTGTGCACACATGCGTATGCACAGACTCACACACACACATCGTGTGCCTCTCCTCAGCCCAGTGCCCTACACTGTAGCCTGGACACAGAGTCAGAGGTGGATACAAAGACTGAAGCTCAGCAAACTCTGTGTTCTCAAACTCCAAGGCCTCTCTGTGGTCTTTGGTTCTAGTGGAATCTTGTAATTTTTTAAATTGCTTAAAATGAGTCCATATTTTAAAATACTGGGGCCGGGCACAGTGGCTCACGCCTATAATCCCAGCACTTTGTGAGGCCGAGGTGGGTGGATCACTAGGTCAAGAGATTGAGACCATTCTGGCCAACATGGCAAAACCTCGTCTCTACTAAAAAAAAAAATACAAAAATTAGCTAGGCGTGATGGCGTGCACCTGTAGTCCCAGCTACTCGGGAGGCTGAGGCAGGAGAATCGCTTGAACCCGGGAGGCGGAGGTTGCAGTGAGCCGAGATCGCGCCACTGCACTCCAGCCTGGTGCGTGGTGACAAAGCAAGACTCTGTCTCAAAAAAAAAAAAAAAGAAAAAGAAAAAGAAAACTTTAATTCCATTGCAAAGGCATCTGCCCACCCCAGCGTTGGTCTGTATCATTTCACTGGCTCTTTTCAGACCTATGTCTGGTTTGCCCGGTTCCTTCCTTGTTCTTGGAAGTCAAATATAAATGCAACTGATACGGGATTTGATATCACCCTGCCTTCAAGCATCGTAAGCTCCCTGAAGGTTGCCACGGCACAGTTCTGGGCAAATATGCAGTTGAATCTCATGCAGTATTGGGAGAGGGCTCCATTTGCTCAAAGGGTCCTGGGGGAAACTGGCCAAGATGGTTTTATCATTTTAAAAAATGTGATCACAATGACCTTGGAAAGGGCAGGCCGGATGTGCCGACGTGTGGCCATTCTGCCAGTCTCCCACGCGTCACTGTGGAGACAGCTAGACACCAGCTCCCAGCCACAGAGGTGGCATTTCTTACCTCAAGCACTTGGTTGCTTAGCCTGCAGTTTAGGCATTTTGTGTAACATTGCTTCCAGAAAGCAAATATTTATATTAGTAAATACCATCAAGATATGATCTGCATTCAAGTGTTTTCTATAGGTAGCTGTTAGAAACAAGAAGAGAAATTGCTGCCTACATGGTGAAGAAGGAAAACAAGATGTGTGGGCGTCTCAGAAGAATTGATGAAATGCCTTAAAATGTTACCTTTCTGCTCTTAATTCTGAATGTTGACTCAACACTCCATTACAAGGTAAACCCTCCAAAGACAATGGTCAGAGGTCATTGAAACTCATCTCCCCCAGAAGGAATGCCAGATGATTTGCGCAAAACGCATTTCCAGCAGCCTCTAGGAGGGCTGGGTTCAAACGCACATGTCCTATACCTTCCGGAGCACAGGCCCCTGGGAGGATGAGATGAGAGCACAGAGGCAACCACCCCCGCAGCCGCTGGTCTTCCAGCCAGGCCACCTCCACATCTGGACACAGGAGTAAAATCAGGGTGTAGGTGAAAGACCTAAAGAGACATGTCACCTGCCATGTGTCTGCCCTGAACTCAGAGGTACCTGCAAAGGGGTTCTCCCCACTGCTGGGGGGTGGCTTGAGATCATGGGTGGCTGAGACCAAGTTCCTGCCCTGATAGGACCCTGCTGGGTAACCTCAGACAAGACAGTAAGCCCCCTGCCCCTCAGTTTCCTGTGGGAAAACAGCATAATGACACCTGTCTTCTGGGAGAGGGGAGCCAGGATCCCAGACAGGGCCGGGCTCAAGGCGTGGTGGCTGTCTTCACGGTGGGGTGGCTGTAGGTGTTTACAACATTAGTATTTTAATCTACATTTTCAATTGTCAGTTATTGAATTGTAAGTTATCAGACTTTGGTTACCTTAAGAATGGTGAGGGCTAACCCCTTCTCTATCAGGAGCAAAGGGAAGCCTTGCTCAGAACCCACCTCCTGCTCAGCCCACGCTTTGCCCTGAGTGCTCATGCTCTGCTGTCCCGCAAGCTGTGTCCCCCTCGCCATGTCCCTGGGCTCCCCAGGGTTCACAGCCAGGCTCCGCAGGGCTGCCTCCGACATGCCACGGTGGATCACGTATCTTAGCATCCTACCTTGATCAGGCTCAGCACAGGATTCCACGGCCTGCACAGGCCAGGAAAGGCAAATGATGTGGGCTTTATGTATCGGCACTCAGGCAGGCCCCAGCAACCACTTGTTGAGGACCTTCCCAAAAGTCTTCAACACACCTTGGAATGCCTCCCATGGAATGAGGAGCAAAGCAAATACTCTGTAACGTAAGAGGATCAGGCCTCACCCTCTCATGCCCAGACTACTGCCTGGTACCTTGTCTCTGTAGCCAACCCTCCCCTACCTCATCCACCATAAGCAGTCTTTCTACACCTTCCCTGATTTTGTCCTTCTCTTGCTCTATAGTAGCCCCCCAAAAATGTTTAAAATATGTATAACAAAGGGGTACTGTCCAACATATGTAAAGAGCTTATAAAAATCAATAAGAAAAATAGGAAAACATATTAACAAGCAATTTTTTTTGAGACAGAATCTCACTCTGTCACCCAGCCTGGAGTGCAGTGGCATGATCTCAGCTCATTGCAACCTCCATTTCCCGGGTTCAAGTGATTCTTCTGCCTCAGCCTCTCGAGTAGCTGGGACTATGGAGATGCACCACCATACCTGGCTAATTTTTTTGTATTTTTAATAGAGATGGGTTTCACCACATTAGCCAGGCTGGTCTTGAACCCCTGACCTCACGATCCACCCACCTCAGCCTCTGAAAGTGCTGGGATTACAGGCATGAGACACTGTGCCCAGCTAACAAGCAATTTATAGAAATCATTGGAGTGGGCAACACAGATATAAAAAGATGGCTAGTTGTACTCTGAATGAGAAGATACAAGTAGATGATACCAGCCTTCCTCCTTCATACTGGTGAACATTCAAAAGAGCAATAACATTCAGTATTGGTGAGGTTCTGGGAAGTGAGTAATGCATACAATATTGGTAGACCTGTATACAATGTACACAAACAACATTACTTGCAAGGGCAATTTGGCGGCATCTATCAAAGAATTAAATATATACACCTAATAACTCTCCAATGCTACTTCTAGAAATCTATCCTAGAGAAATAAACTTGCTTACCATGATACAGTGTTTATTGTAGCACTGTAAGTGTAATCTGGAAGAGAAAATAGAAGCCTCCTTCATGTCCATCATCTGGTTACATAAATATGAGCATGCCATACCACACAGAATCACACAGAAGTTGAAAAATGCATGCACCTCCTATGTATCTGATGTTTTGATCTAAAAACAATGCTGTTTTTCCATAAAAAAAAAAGTAAGTCTCAGAACAACATGCATAGTATTATCTCATTATGTAAGGTCCAATGTCAATTTTATGTAAAATACATATGCATGATTTTCTTTTTGTGAGTATTCACCATGCATATGATGTATATACATAATAAACAGTCTAGCGGGTGTTGTTTGCCAAACCAAAATGCATTATAGGAGATTTCTGCATCAATGGGAGAAGGATTTGGAAGTAAAGTTCAAAGGGGGCTTTGTGAATTTCACATTACAGAAACCTGGATTGTTTGAATCTTAATAGTGAACCCATAGAACTTTTGTAATTCAGTGAAATCAACTACACTGAAATGCCACACCTTCATACTGCCTCTCCTCCTCCAGCACCAAGACCAGGATTCTTCACTGGACTTAGGACCTTACTATCCGGCCCCTGTTGACCTTCTCAAACCAGACCCTGCTACAAAGGGCCCTGAGGGGGTTGGCTCATGCCCCATCATCATCCTTCCTTCCTTTCCTTACTTCTGCATATAAAACTCTGACATAATTTTCCAGGCCCCCTCCTCCAGGAAGCCTTCCCTGACTGCCTCCTCCAGGAAGCCTTCCCCTCCTTACTCTGAACAACTCCTTTCACCATGCCCTATGACCCTTATGACCCATTCCTTACTCATTAAGGGCAACTCACATTGGACAGTACACTTCACAAGAGAAGGGCCATGCCTCTTCATTCTCCCCATCAATACATATTTTTTGAGCACCTACTATGTGCTGAGCAAGGTTACAGGTGTTGAAAATAGAGCAGAGAACAAACGGTATGAGATTCCTGCCCTCAAGGAGCTGATAATCTGGGACAGAAGCAAAGAGTGAAATAAGAATAAACAGAAGTCCCCAAGGGAGAGAAGCACGGAACAGAAACTAGAAGGTGAGGGAAGGAGGAGGACAAGGTGGGCCAGAAAGGCCTCTCTGAGACATGCCATTTAAACCAAGGCCCACAAGTAGAGAGCCAGCAGGGAGCGTGGGCCCAGTGGGTGGGGATTGGGGATGCGTACCCTGCAGGAGCTCAGAAACCACCTGTGTAGACAAGCAAACAAACAGCTCCACCCAGAGAAAGGGGAGGGAATGGGTGCGATCACCCACCTTAGCCTGCCTCTTGCTCACTGCTGCAGGCACATTCCTCATATCAGACCAAAAAGGGTCCTGGACCACCTAACCAACACCTTGCCCAGCCTCCTGGGATGAGGGAGAGAAGGGACCTCCCCAGCAAGCCGGGATCACAGCCCGTTGCAAAGGCCCAAAGTGCATCTTCTTTGCACAGGCCCACAGGGAAAGCTACTCAGGTCAAAATGCAAAGGTAACCCAGACCACATGAGTTCGACAACCGAGCTCTGCCTCCTAGATCCTGGGAGCTGGTGCTGGGCCTCTGAGGCTCCGGGCATGCAGCGTGGCTCTTTTCTGAAGGCAGCTGCAAGGGTGCAGGAGAGCAGAGCTGAGATCTTCTAAAAAGTGAACCCTGGGCCTGGTGCGGTGGCTCACGCCTGTAATCCCAGCACTTTGGGAGGCCGAGGCGGGTGGATCATGAGGTCAAGAGATCAAGACCATCCTGGTCAACATGGTGAAACCCTGTCTCTACTAAAAATACAAAAATTAGCTGGGCGTGGTGGTGGGCGCCTGTAGTCCCAGCTACTCGGGAAGCTGAGGCAGGAGGATTCCTCAAACCTGGGAGGCGGAGGTTGTAGTGAGCCGAGATTGTGCCACTGCACTCCAGCCTGGTGCCTGGCGACAGAGTGAGACTCTGTCTCAAAAAAAAAAAAAAAAAAAAATGGACCCTGGAGATTCGTGACACCTGGCAGCAGGCACCAAGGGCACCTGAGAGCTGTAGCTAACCCAAAACAGAGCTCTCCTGACAAGGGGCAGAGTCCCGGAACCAGGGCCCAGGAGGCACAACCTGCAGGAGCCCTGTCTACACCACCTGCATGAATGATGAGTGCTGTCTACACCACGGCCTGCACAAGTGATGCTCCAGCCCACCCGGCCCTGCTCGAGACTCCATTCCCAGGGACACCACAGTGCACCTGCAGCTCTGCCGCAGCGGGGTCCCCGGGCCCTTCAGTCTAATGTCCTCTGCACAGTAGGTGAGCATGGCCCTCTGCCAACTTGCAGCCCCAGAAGACAGCAGGGGTCTCCTTAAGCAAAGCAAGCATTTATTTAGGACACTAGCCATGCAGGGCCACCTCAAAGCCAAAGGCATTGAGAATAAGAGCTGGAGTTGACAGTCCCAAAGGAGCGTTGGAATAGTTACCATGGGAGACAGCAGGACTTTGATGAACTTCCTTACACCTGTGTTATGGCCTACCGCTGTTTTTTATTCTAAAGTCCACATAGTGGGGAGCAAGGGACAGGGCCATCTCTGCAGCCAGCCCTCCCCTACCCCATCCACCCTGAGCAGTCTTTCTCTGCCTTCCCTGATTATGTCCTTCCCTTGCTCTACAGCAGCCCCTAAAAATGTTTAAAATATGTATAACAAAGTAATGTCCAACATATGTAAAGAGCTCTTAAAAATCAATAAGAAAAATAGGAAAACCTATTAACACACAGTTTATAGAAGTCATTGAAGTGTGGCCGTTGTTATCTCTGGGGACTGAAGCCACCCCGGCCCTGCAGAGGGCCGGGGCAAATGCTATTGTACCCCTTCTGCAAAAGAGGAAACAGTACCAGCAAAGGAGGGAAGCTGCCTGAGGTCACAGAGGCATTCGTGGAAAAACCCAGGCTCCTGGCTCTCCATGCAATGCATATCCCAGCCCATTAGGCTGCCCAAGGCACCGTCTGAAGACCATACCCTGTGATACAACTGCATAGCTTACACCCATCACCCTAAAGAAGGCTTTCAGGTTAAGAGACTCAAATTTCATACACCACTTTTCCTTAATGGAGACACCCCCTTTACTCAAGATGCCACACTGAGCTGAGGGCCCCCAGAGGCCACTCTTGGCCTGGGCTTCTCAGGGATGCTGGAAACCACAGCTGGGGTGGACAGTGTGGGGACACTGTGAGGCCATCCCTCCTGGGATAACCGGAAAGGGCTGACCAGAAAGCTCATTGTACAAGGCACCTGGATGGGGAGCCACCTGCCAGCAAACCTCCACCCTGCTATCTCGGCTGCTCAGTTTCCGTCCAAGCCTTGGGCTGCAGAGACTGTCACCTGCTAGGGCAAGGTCCTTGTGAGTGTCCCGGGGCTCTGTGCCTGCCACGGCCTTGTCATCTCACTGAGCCATCACCGAGACCCAGGGATGGCACCTGGCGTGTCTGCTGTGAGGCTCACTCCAGCAGGATCTGGAAGTCCCTGGCCTTTTACTTTGATAGGGAGGAGAGGAGTCATTGAAGTGTGGTCGTCATCATCTCTGGGGACTGCAGAGGGCCAGGGCAAATGCTACTGTACCCATTCTGCAAAGGAGGAAGCGGTCCCAGCGAAGGAGGGAAGTTGCCTGAGGTCACAGAGGCATTTGTGGAAAAACCCAGGCTCCTGGCTCTCTGTGCAATGCACGTTGCAGCCCAAGAGGCTGCCGGAAGCACCATCCGAAGACCATACCCTGTTTGCATAGCTCACGTCTCTCACCCTAAGCAAGGGGAAGCCACCAAGCAGTGCTGGTCCACACCCTCCTTCAGATGGTTCTGGACAGCGAGTCCCCCCACGCAGGCCACTAAGGGAGTCTTTCCAAGACAGAAAATATATTTTTAATTTTATTATTTTGATTTGTATTTAAACTAGTTTAATACAAAAAGGAAAATAATCACCTTAACAAAAACTCCATTGATCTGCTTGACTAGGAAAAACATCGCAAGGGGTCCTGGAAGCTTGTTTTTGGAAGGTGCTTTGGAAACCAACTGCAAGCATGGGAAGCTCCGTGTGCTTGGGGCAGGGAGGGTTGGAGAGGAGGTGGTGGAGGAGGCAGGACCACCGTTCCATTCTCTGTGACAGGCCTTCTCCGGAAAAGCGGCAGCAGGTCCCCTTCTTCCCTTCCATCCCCGACCCCTCTGTCCATCCTGCGGTGCCCACAGACCTTCTGTCCTCCCCGCGTTGACGGTCATGCGCACCTCCCAGTCGTGGCAGGGCTCATTCTCTCTCCAGCGCCTCCTCTCTCCACCTGATAAATGGCACGTGCAAACTGCACCCAGGTGCTCAAAAGCATGGCATGGGCACCAGTAATGGAAAAGAAGACTCTCTCGTTCAAATTTAATTTAATTTAAACTTTTTCTTGCAACAGGGTCCCGCTCTGTCACCCTGGTCGAAGTACAGTGGTGCGATCATAGCTCACTGCAGCCTCTAACTCCTGGGCTCAAATGATCCTCCCATCTCAGCCTCCCGAGTAGCTGGGCTGATAGATGCCTGCCATCATGCTCAACTTTTTTTTTTTTAACTTTTTGTAGAGATGAGGTCTCACTACGTTGCCCAGGTTGGTCTCGAATTCCTGGCCTCAAGCGATCCTCCTGCCTTGGACTCCCAAAGCACTGGGATTACAGGTGTGAGCCACCGTGCTTAGCCTTCAAATGTTAATAATTCACCTGCATTTACTTTAACGTGACTCAGAAACATAACCAGCACCTCCATCCCATGATCTCACAGCAATATTAGGACTGGGGGACTAAGTTGGGCGGGTATCAGGCTGGGGAATGAGAGGGAAAGAAAGAGAGAAGGAAAGGCTGGTGGGGGGGAATTGAGGCAAAGCTGCTTCAAAGAAAATATTAAGCTAATCATAGGAGGGCATGGCTATGGCAAAGGGAAATAAATGAAGATGGCTTGGGTAGTGGGAGGTGCAGATTATCCCGTGAGCAGGCTACGCACCTGCCTAGGGCACCAGATGAGTATAGGTACCCCAAAGTTGAGAAAAAATATTTGAAACCATGTGATGCTTTGGGGGAAAATATTAAATCTCAGAACTTTCTTCCACTTCTCCAAACTTACGCTACAGCTTCATATTATTTTTAATCTGAACTGCACACAGGGGTGGAGAAAGGGCACCTGCCTTTTTGGGATGCAGCGCCCTTATAGCCAGTCCTCAGTAGGAAGGGCCACCGTGGTCAGGAGCTCGGGACAGATGGGCTTCTGGTCTCCCTCCACCTCTGCCCAGAGCATTAGGAAAGACAGACACAGCCCCAGGAAGCTCGGGGAGGCCCCTTTCGAGGCAGGCAGTGACTACAGGCATGAGCAGGGCCAGTGGTCACCCTCCGTGCCCTGTAGAAGGTCCCCACACCTGTCACTTCCAGGCCTTAGGAAGTGAGGGCTCCTTCAGGATCCAAGCGTCAGGCCAGGTTCATCAGGGGATGTTGGATCTCCTAAAGCAACCTCAAAAAATCCCACAGGCAAGGGATCCAGGGACCTGCGTCGCCTGGGAGGGCTCACATCAGATAATGAGGAATGGGTTTTGCAAAGTAGCCCTCCGCCACGGCCCATGGCGATCTGACCGTCTCCCTGTGGCCCATTATCCGAGCACTTGAACCCTGGATAACAATGAGTTCATAGAGAAGAAAGTGCTCAGCGTTAATTGTCTGTATTTAGTCACGCAAACAGAAGCAATGGTCTGAGAATGGCTGGTTAGCCGCTGACAGCCTCAGCTCCGGGCTGGCTCCGAGGAGCGGTTACAAATTGTTTTGATGGAGATTCTACCAGAGCAGTACATTTCCTCTTAAACCTGCTTGCCTGGAACAAGTCCTCTCCCCTTCCTCCGTCTTCTCCTTTCTCCCCACTTTTCGCCTTAAATGAAATTCCTGCCACTGCTAATATCCAACAAATAAACATCATTAAGAAATTGAAGGCACTGAAAGAATGTGTGGTTTATGTTAAATTTTCCCCTGTCAATCAATTCTGCATGTCTGCATGAAACCGATGATCGCATCATCATGTTAGTTTGCCTGACTTGTTCGGCACAAAGAAGGTGGGAACATTTTCTGAAGCAGGGATGTCAGCACTTGAAAAATCCATCACCATCTGTGCTCATTTTCTGAAAGGGAGAAAAACAACCCCTGTTTAAGAATACACCAGAACAAATAACTTGAATGTTTGAAAATAAACCACAGGGTCAAAGAAACTTTATAATGAAACGGGGAAGCAACAGTATTGTTCTGTTTTTATTACATGGGGCTGGCGTACCTTCATTTGACTCAGTCTTTGCTCCAAAAATAGATATTAATAATACCCACGGAAAGACCCATACCGTGTGAAATGCATGCAAACACGTTATTTTAAAAGCACCTAGCAAGGCCCTGGAAGAGACCTGTGGAGACGGAGCTCTCCTGCTCTCGGCTCTCCAACCCCAGGGCTCTGACGGGGTGGCCTCTGCATTCATTCCACACCACGGCTACCCTTCCCACTTGTCCCCGCCCCTCCCCACTCACTTTTCTCATCTGAAAGGCAATCAGAAGCCCCTCTGCTCCCAAAAGACCATCGCCCATAAAAAGCCAAGGAAGGCAAAACTTTCATCACCAAACTTTTTGAGCAAAGCCGTTGAAGGCACTCCGCGAGAGGGAGGCAGAAGGGAGGAGAGAGACGTGAATGGAAACATTGTTCCACCCTTAATAAACTTATAAGCCAAGAGCATTTTGATCTAATTTTTCTTTCTGCATCTCACTATTGTACTTTGTCATGAGGAGGTCTCACATAAATAATGTAGTGTTCTTATGAAAGTTTTTAAGGCACCCGAAGTTGGACAGCAGTGTTACAAATGATATCCAACACAAAGAATATCAATTAATCAAATGGTAAAACACTACAAGAACTCACAATACACAAGTAGCAGAGGGAAAGATAAATTGATTTTTGCTGCAGCACTGCGCCTTTTCAGCCGCACAACTGTGTGAAAAATACCAGTTTAAAAGTGTGCTGAGGCAGCAGAACCATTTAATACTCCACAAACAGTTATCTAAGGCAACGTCCAATAACCAGACAGCACAGTAATGTGACCTACATACTAACAAAATCTTTTTTAGACATGGAAGCGACTCCACACTGGCCCCCGGGATACCAGTTAGGTAACCGGTTCTCTCTTGCAGCCTTCCCAGAACTTTGCCTTTGTCCAGCGTTCCCCGTTTCTACAGCTAAAATGTGTGCTCAGAGGCCATCCAGAGAGCAACCAGAAAGACGGAGCAACCATGTCACTCTTTAAGTCATTTCATTCGATCGGTGGCCCCTTGAGTCTCTGCCTTTTCATCGCTTTTGCATTTGTTTGGATTCCCTTTACATGTCTTTTGTGTGTGTGTGTCTGGTGGACTTGTCTTTTCCAAAACGTCATCCCTTGGGCAGGGTGAAAAAGTCTTGCACTTACCCGAGGACTCTTCTGAGCACTCCTGGGACGTCTTGCCTAGTGTGGTTAAGTTGGGCAGGGGACAGGGCCAGGGAGATGCAAAAGTATTGCCATGAATCACGCTGTCGTTGAATTGCGTTGTAAAAAGTTCTCAAGCGTCCATCTCTCCAAGCTGGCCTCATCACCAAAGATCTATCTCACAGACCCTTCACAGGAAATCATGATGCTCCACTTGGGAACATAGCCTGGAGTGACGCTACACAAAAACAGGCGACTGGGGTCAAAGGAGAGCCCTACTGTGAGCAGAGTGGCTTTCAGGGGCTTGCAGTTCCCAAGCTGTCTGGAGAAGAGCAACCGTTAGAACCTGGAGCCTTAGAGAATTCTCACTTCACTCCCTCTAGTAGCTGACTATGAGCTGCAGGAACTAGTTTTCATGGAACATATGAAGACTCTGAGGACCTGAAAAACTCTCATCCCTTCTATCACTGTCCTGAAAACCAACATGGCGCCCAACTCAAGAATTTCTCTCCAGCTAGAGTTCAGTGCCAGCTTTGTAAGTCATTTAAAAAATCTTCTCTTTCTAAACCTTTCTCCCACCCCATTTCAGTCTTCAGAACTTATGACTGATAATCCTCTTTGTTTCAAGAAAATCATGGTTCACATGAAAAAAAAAATGTTCAGAAGATTACATGGAGAAAGCGCCAAGTCCCCTAAAATAATGCCACAGCAATCAAGTTCGTCTCAGTCCACATTGTGAGTATTTTTAGGGTCATGTTACCCTTTATGCACCAAGCTAATGGAGACAAACCATTCACTTCTGTCCCCGAGACACGGCAGATGGAATCCCGGATTCTGCTCCTGGTTCTAATGCTCACCTCCACAGGTGAGGGTTGGTATCTCCCTTGAGATGTGCTGTATAAATACTCCACGATGTCACCAGCCATCAGCCAGAGCCCGTGTTAACACAGGCCTTAGCATAATGAATGGTATACTTTGCAGATTTCTGTTTCCAGAAAGGAGTGATTTAATATCATAAAATAAAGCTTCAGACCTCCATGCCAATTACTGTGTTTAAGTCATCGAAAGCCACCCAGGAAGGTTAGAGGACCATGCCAGTGTTAAAGGAACGTGTAACCCATCTGCAAAGAGAGGCCAAGTTACGCTGCTTTCTGGGTAAGAAGAGCAACTCGCTAAAAGCTTCAACATAGTGAGAAGAAAATGTCAGGCACCACAACCTTACTGCATTGGCAATAAACGTGAGCCAATCACTAAATCATTGTCGCCGGTTTTACTTGTGGGTCAGGCTGAGAAATACTGAAACACATAATCAAGTTTGGACTATATTTTAATAGAAAAAGAAAAACCGTAGTGATCATAGCCCGCTGAGAATCCCCATGCGCTATGAAGCAATGAGGGGTGTATCAGGAGAAGGGGCTGTCAGCAGAATGAACGACCAGGTGACTCTCGGGTGAGTATGACAGACCACGAAGAGAGGAAAGGAAGGCACATCTTCCTCATACCCTCTGTTAGAGCTCGCCTTAGAAGAGAGGAGTTTCCAATGAGCAAACAGTGAAAAGCTAGAAAAATTAAAAGCATCCTTCAGGTAAAGCCAAATCAGGTACAGAACACATTTTTTATTTTTTTGTATGTCCCCTGGCCCTGGGAAGAGTGCCCACCTAATCACGGTGCCCCCTGAACACAGTGACCACGCCTCATTTAGCAGTGACTAGTTTTTCATTTCTTTAAAAAAAGGCAATATTTCACCTATCAATCAAAAAAAGGGGGGGAGGAATTTAAGTTATTTTAACATCAAGTGTTTTTTCAAAGCTATAAATATACGTGAGGGGACTAATTGTAAACTTCTCCCAGAAACCGAAATCCAAATTCATGTTGCCATGCAAATTCGAGATAATAAATTACATCCTTCTAAGTAAAGCATCCACTGTAATAAAACACCCACCCCGGAGAACTCAGAAGCCCTGATCCCAGCTAAAAGGATTCATGCCTTTAGAATTCTGGATATATATACTATTTTGTCTGTCGGTTCCCTCAACTTCTCTCAATTACTGATGTTCTTTACAAAATGAATTTTCTAGGGTGTGATGTGTGATTATGGCTGTATTTTTATCTATATGTTCTGTGGCTCTTATACTTAAGCTCTTTGCTCACAAATCTTTTATTAAAAGTACTAAATTGTAAAAAGCACATTCATATTTCATTCAGTGCTCCATACAGAAATGTGAGTTTTCACAGCAAACACAGCTGCATACAGAAAGTTACCATAAAATAACATACCAGACTATAGATCTCTGCACTTTGAATGTTTCAGCTCAGAAGTAACTTTACTGGAACTACGTTTTCCAGAACATTTTCATCTTCTTTCTCCAACAAAACTCGGAACTAACTTTTCCATTTTCCAAATCAAAATCGCAGGTGAAATATTCACCTTGAATCTCACGCACTTGTCGGCCAAAGCCAGAAGCAAACCTACAGACATTTCAAACTTGACAGCTTTCACCAGCTCTATCAAAGTGTTAGAAGTAAGTGTCTTACAAACCCAAGACACACACATCCATTTTTATATTAGTGCATCTGTAGATCTCAGCTTGAAATGAATAAGCAGAGAAAAGAGAACTATCTGATAGTGGGGTGAGACGGCTCAATATTGAGCCAGGAAATGGGGTGACAGAGAGATCAGATGAGAGCCCCGCTGAGTCCTCGAAATTCCAAGGTAAATTCAAGGCAACAAGAGAATAGAGAAACTCAAAGCTGAAGTCTGACCAGTGTAAACGAACATCTCTTAAAAAAAAAAAAAAAAAAAAAAATTCTCTCCAGGGAATGCACACACTGGCCTGGTCAGCTAGCAAGCCACTGACCTTTTGAAAAAAAGGAGTGTAAAATTAAAACTGCCAATAAGGCAAAACAATTACTCAACACAGATTTCATGAGCAAATGAATAAATGGGTGAATAATGTGAACATTTGTCAGTTGCAGTCAGCATAATAAATGAATCTGATATTAAAATTTGGAGGGAAAAAACACTGATGTGACCCTCTGCCAGATCAAATCACTAAATATGTCGGGAGGATCCACTCCATGCCTGGCTCAGCCTCCGTGCTGCGGGTGGACCGACTGAGGACAGGGCGCCTGGTGGCACAGGCCTCTCCCCACCCACACAGGCCCCTCCTGCCAAAGCCTGGCCAGTGTCTACCAGGGGCCACGGCAGATGGCCCCCAAACCCTGCCTTGGTCCCCCACCCAATCCTGCCTGGAAGAGTCCTCCAGGTGCCGAAAGATGGGTTCCCAAGTCCCAAACCCCAGGCCCAGATCTGGAGTCACCATGTGGACCCAGCCTTGGCAAGAGACTATGGGGTTAGCCCCACCCAACAGAGGCCCAAGAAACACTCTCAGCCTCCAGTGTTGGTGCCAGGGAAAAGCAGAGACAGCCACCCCTGTGGCTTCTCAGTAATGCAGGGGGCTATCTCAGGGGCTTAAAGCCAGGACTGCAGAGCAGCCTAACTGATTCTCCTAAGAACATTAAATACCCAGCTGCTCACCACTCAGATCACACCTCCATTCGCCAAGTACTTGACTCAATTAACAGAACACTCTCTGCCCCTCCCCAGACACCATGAAGTAAGCATTCTCCTTCCTTCTTTTGTACAACTGGGGAAACTGAGGCAGTCAAGAACAGGTTCTCGAGGGTCAAGTGAGGACACCAACTCCCCTCCCTTCCCAGGGCCCCTCTTGCTCCCACTCTTCCCCTGCACAAGCTCATTCCTGGCAGAGGATCCCCTAGCCCAAGCTCTATATGGGCTTCCTCAACTACTCAGCTATGGTAGGAAACACACACTGTCCAGACCATTTGGGGAAACCAAGGCCCAGGCAGAAGAGAACGCACTCTCAGGCCCTGAAGCTAATGGCAAGCAAAACCCTCAGCCTCCTGCCTTCCTCACTTCAGCCTTCCTGCTCCCCTCTGGGCTACTCCCTTGGAATCTTATGTGAAATTCTGCAGAACTTCAGAGGAGCAAATGAGCTGAAGACAGAGATGTCTGCCCGAAGCAGCCTCCTCCTAGGAACACACACAGTCCTCTGACAGAGGCATCTCTGCAAAACGTCAGGAAGAAACATACGTGCTTTGCCCCTAGAACTTCTCTCCAGCCCAATTATGAGAACTTGGGCCGGTCCACCACCCATCATTTCTCCCAAATGGTGCCGGCAGAGGCTAAGAGCCTGCAGGCTGAGTGGTCCATGTGGGGCAGTTCTGTGAGCCCCAGGCTTGGACCCTTCTAGCACGCAGCCACAGCCCTCTCCCACTACCGCTGTCCTCCTGAACTTCATAGGAGCAAAGCTCTGCTCAGGGACCCTACGAGGTCGCCTCACCTGCTGGCCCCAGCTGCCCCCAGAGTAGCTGACTTTGGGTTGCATAACTCACTCATTCCCTCCCCTTTAGCTGGGGACAGGCAGTAGGAGGCCCCACAAAGGCCCTGGCCGAGAGTCCCCCTTGTTGAATCAGTGAAGTTAGAGCAGGAGCTGGGCAGGAAGTTGGTTTCCAGCTTGGCAAAGTCTCTGAACCTCAGCTTTCCTTCCAGGAGAATGGGATAACAAGTTCAGCTCCCTCCCATCAGAGGCTTCTGGATGGCTCCAGTGAGAAAGCCTAAGGGACCCAGCTTTAAGAAGGATTCATCAGATCGTGTGGGCCAGCCCCCGTGGTTCAAACTCCATTGAACTGGCCGTGTCTCCAGCTGTTTTCTCAGAAGAAGCCCTGAGACAAAGATGCAAACGGGGGCGGTTTTTGCAGGAGGTAGTCCCAGGGAATGCCAGGGGATAATGGGGAGGTGGGGAAAGAAAGGAACCTGTGCAAGGCGGCCAAAAAGTACACTGCACCGAGGACACCAGGCCTGAGTCCCACTGGAAACTCTAAGACCCTGAGCGGGACTCCCAGAAGCTGCCCCATCCAGGGAGAGGGGAGACTGCTGCCTACCCACCAGTCCCCATTCCATCACTGGCTGAGGGCTGCTCCAGAGGTGTTAACTCCCTGGCATGTGTGCTTGCCCCCATGGCAGGCCAGACACACACCAGTGACAAAGGACACCCCAAGGCAGAGTTGTGGAGGCTGGCATAAGGTAGCCTTATCCTTCGAGGTAAGTGGCTGCCGAGGGGTACGGACAGTGTCTGCTATCTCCGCCTAATAAAAAAGTGTTGGCTGGGCACCATGGCTCATGCGCATAATCCCAGCACTTTGGGAAACTGAGGCGGGCAGGATCGCTTGAGGTCAGGAGTTAGAGACCAGTGTGGCGGACATGAGGAAACCTTATCTCTACTCAAAATACAAAAATTAGCCAGGCGTGGTGGTGGGCGCCTGTAATCCCAGCTACTCGGGAGGCTGCGGCATGATAATCGCTTGAACCTGGGAGGCAGAGGTTGCAGGGAGCAGAGATTGCACCACTGCACTCCAGCCTGGGCAACAGAACAAGACTCCATCTCAAAAAAATAAAAGGTCAAAAAGCAAAGACGGAACCTGATTCTCTTTCAGGAGACAACCCCCAGGCTGTCTGCTCTCCAGAGAAGCTCGGAACCTGGCTGATCATAGAAAACTGGAGATAGCGCCAAGGCCTCTGCCCTGCACCTCCCACCCTGCCTCTCTCGCTCTCATGTAGAGCCTGCCATGAGCACAGATGCACCAGCAGCAGAGCTAACTGGTGTGGGGTGACAAGAAAGGGTAGCCTCTGAGAGATGGAGCACGTGTGCAGAAGAGGAGGCACGAGGTGGTGTGCCCTGTCCCCATCCCAGGAGACCCTGGACACCAGCCAAGCCTCAGAAACCCATCACCCATCGAGAAGCTCCTGGGAGCTTCGAAATGCCACATGCAGATGAAAACTTGTGTGCCTAAAATCCATTGAGGCAGAACCCTCAATGCTTTGAGCATCCCTCTCTATGAAGATTTTCTTACTGTGATATTCCTGCTCCCAGTGTCAGGAAAAATTATGTAAAAACAAAGAAAAATGTCCCTGCCACCAAAGAGTTTATAGTCCAGCAGAGGGAAAAAAAAGATGAAGGAAGTAAGACCAACATCAAGCGTGAAACGTCGTCTTCCCCTCCTTTGCCGGTCAAATCTGGGGTCCTGTGCCTGCTGCATCCATTCGGGATATACTCATTGCTCTCTGTTTACGGGTCCTAGGGGAGTTTGGGGGTTTGCCTAGAGGATTGCAATGGGGTTGACATTCTACACAGAGGGCCCAACAAGAGAAAGTGTGTGGAAGGTGGATGTGCCTGGAGTCCGTGAGGACCAGCTCACAGGGCACACACGCCAGTGGCTTGAGGGCTCACCCTTGGCTCTGTGGCATTATAGCCCCCAAAGAGGACACTTTCTCTGGAGTGCAGGGCAGAGGGCTTGGCGCCGCCTCCAGGTTTCTCTGCTCAGCCAGGTTCCTAGCTTCTCTGGAGAGCAGACAGCCTGGGGATTGTCTCCTGAAAAAGAATCAGGTTCCCTGTTTGCTTTTTGACACTTTATTTTTTTTTTTTTTTGAGATGGAGTCTTGCTCTGTTGCCCAGGCTGGAGTGCAGTGGTACAATCTCTGCTCCCTGCAACCTCTGCCTCACAGGCTGCATTCTAGAACTGAGTTCTGGTCCTGTGTCTGCTGCTCAGAGGCTGCATGGACCCAGACACCTGACTTCCCCTGTCTGAGGACCTCCCGGGTCTTCATGCAAATCCTACAGGATTCTACATGTGACAACCCAGGTCACTATGCAAAGCCACAGACATTTTTAGGAGTTAGAAGGGAGTCAGCCCCAAGGATGCAGAACCATGGCTGTGAGTCCCAGGGCCTGCCCACAGAAGAGCTGGCACTGGCACTCCCATCTGCTCCTAGCACATTCCCCACCTGGCTGTGGTCTGGAGGCCTCCCTGCCACAGGAGGGACAGAGCCTCCTATCTCCCGAAGAATCTGCATGAGGATTTCCGAGGAAGCTGGCCTCCCTTTTCCACATCATTGCACCAGTGCTCCATGCATCCTATTTTAGAATGACTTTCTCTGCCTTACCCCCAAACCTTCTTAGTAGTGCTGGGAAAAAGTATTATATACAAACAGTGATTATAAAAATTATTTGTATATGTTGCTAAAACGTGCTCTACATCTTTATTTAGCATCATCTCCATGAAAGTATCTCAATCCACGAGACCTTGACACTGACTTTGCAGAGGCCTCCACATGCCCCCTTCCTCGGCATGCAGAGGTGGGGCAAATTCTACCCAGCCCACATCAGCACCTGGCAGGGACCTCTCTGCACCCAGCCTGGTAATCCCCCTTTTCCCTGGTTTTTTTTTTCCAGCATCATACATTATATTTAAATCTCTCCAGCAATACAAATTTCAATTTGGCCAAGCTCTTTAATATTAATAGTTGTCAATCCAAATGCAGAGTGCATAATAAAAAATTTAATCGAAACGAATAGCTCACATATTTCTCTACCTCCTAAATATAGTCACCAATTAGACAAAAGATTTGGTTATATAACTTTGTAGAATTAAAGCCACCTACTAAGGACCACCAGTTAGGGCTGAGAAAGCTACAATGCAGATTGCATTCTGTCCATTACTCTTAAAGAAAAAGCACATCTAATCCTTCCTTTCTTCCTAGGCACAAACAGTGAACGCGGGATGCACAGGCATGCAATTCGTGAGAGGTGTGAAAGCTAAACTGTAATCACAGTTACCCGGAGTGATAACAGGAGGGACTGGGGGCATCCCCTCTGTCGTCCTTTACAGCTAAAGCAGCAGCATCCCCATAGCCGCTACCCCATTTTGCAGACAGAATAACTGAGGCTCAGAGGCACAGTGCACACGCCTCAGCTTTCTACCTCCTCAGACACAAAATTGTCATGCGAAGAGGTTATTTTTGTTTAATATGAGAACTACGTTGTCGCTGGTTTCTCTGCTCTGTGCTGAGAACTCGCACGTCACCACTGGATCAGGGGAGCCGTGGTCCCCAGGACCTGTGAAAATGGCCACCGCCAGAACTCCTTCCAGGCAGAGCAGACACAAAGGCTGACTTTCCACTGTGAGGGCCAGGGGCCTGATGGGGCGTCCCAGAACCGCAGTTCCAGGGGCAACCTCCTGACGATCCAGCATTTTATAGAATTACTGAGCTGGAAAGGACCCTGCCTCTCCTATCAAACCCCATCCCCTCCTATTGCAGCAGCAGAAATAGTCCAGGGGAAGCTGAGAGATTTGATCAAGGTCATGGAGAAAGTTAGTGGCAGAGCGGGACTCGAACAAACCTCCAGACACACACACACACACACACTCTCTCTGTCTCTCTCTCTCTCTCTCTCTCTCTCTCTCTCTCTCTCATGCACTCAGGAATCGGAGAGTTCTATCAACTAAACACTGGACCGAGCCCTCGCCAGGCTCCCCCCATTGTGGTCATCTTGCCGGTACCAGGGGTATTTCTTTGGCAAATTACTCCAGGCCTCTTTTGTGAGCTGCTCTGGGCTCTGCCCTGAGTTCCATCAAGCAGGAAGTTTAAATGAAATGGCTCCCAAGTTCCTTAAATGGTTTAATAAAACATATACTGACTTCAATGTGCAGTTTATAGTGGCAAACGATTGCCCCTCAGTTGGGAAAAATGACCTCCAGTCGGCAATATTCCTTTCAGCTTCATGATCCTGGTCTGCTGTTGCCCATTCCCTCAACCCACTGGGCAATTCTTTTCCATAACAAGGTCGGCTGCAGCCACCGCATGCACTGCGGCCGAAGGTGCCCAGCCTGTGCCTCCGCAGGACCGGTTCTAAGACAAAAGAAATACCAGGC
The DNA here is from genome assembly GCF_009761245.1 of Sapajus apella. Classification (NCBI taxonomy): domain Eukaryota; kingdom Metazoa; phylum Chordata; class Mammalia; order Primates; family Cebidae; genus Sapajus; species Sapajus apella. The sequence continues at coordinate 9,934,553 of NW_022437008.1, forward strand.
AGAGGACAGTGGCACATACAGAGGACAGGAAGGCTGCCTGGAGAGCAAAGAGACCCCAGGAAATAAATGTAGGAGATTCAGAGAGATTTGGGGAAATTAAATGTGGCATGAAATGGAAAGCGCTGTGTGAGTGTAAGATCCCTATTCAACACTACCCAGAACTGGGATGGACAACAGGTTAATCAGATTCGGGGCGGGGGGCGGGGGGGAGAATGCCTGCTCTTGGCATCTGCAATGGTAAGATCAGAAAACTCAAGGAGGGTACAATATGAATTTCTAAAACTCTCCCATGTTCATAACAAATAGCTGTTAATAACGTTTAATCACAAATGCCATTTCCGATATTTGGTGCTGAAAGGTTTTGCCTCATCTGAAAAGTACTGGAATTTGACTGCCAGAAACTGATGACCTTTTATCCTAAACTGTGCATCGAGATGGCTTGTTAAGCTCATTAGTATTATATGGTGAATTAGATTAGGCATTTTATGATTTTTCAAAAAAGGCTTTTTTGATATAAAAAAGCAGCAATTTCCTTTTTTGACATTTTTCATTTTTAAGGTAATAAAAATGGCACATGTGTACCATGGCATAATGGATTAATTAAGGAATATTATGTTTATCCTAACTCTTAACTGAGTTGTACATCTTCATAACTCACTCATAAAAATTAATGCATTATCTTATACCATGGGATGATAGATCTTCTATTTTTACCAAACCTGCTCAGAATACATTGTTCTAAATTGGATTATTCTGAGAAATAGTGAATGCCATATTCCAATATCATCAGCCCAAAATTAAATTGTTATTTTAAAATGTTACATTGTTATATATAAAATCTAAACCCTTTCCCTACTGTGGCTTTGAATTGCTGGACTCTTCTAGCTCTTGAAGAATCAAGCTACCCCACCACCTACCCTCACAGGCAGCCTATTTTATATCTTTCTTCATTCACAATGGATTTGTTGTTTAAAAAATACATGCATTGCATCAGAGAGTCACTGGACAATATTTTTGGCCATCCCTTTGTGTCTTGATGGTAGATGTGAATATAAAAGAATATTCATGCAAGATTCATAAAGGCCCCAGATTTCTAAATCAACAGATGAAAAATCCCTAAAAATAATAATGTCCAGATGTTGCTTATTTAAATGAGCTGTTGCCATTTAATGTTGCCAATCACAAAAGTGATAGAATTTGTGAATTCCAAGGTATTCATAATTTACAGAGGATTATAATTTTTTATCAAGGGAGCATCCAAGGTGATTAAAAATCAGTGATTTCAATAAATACAAATGATTCTTTCACAGAGGCTACCTTTATAAACTTGGCCTTGGACCACAAAGCCCACACTTTCATATTGTAGAGTCTTTTTCTTTTCTAGACTCCTCTTCGGCAGGGAATGTGACCTGCCAGGCCTAAAATGCAGATTATTTTTAATGTGCTACAACTTCAGAATTGCAGGGACTCTTAGAAGTCATATAGTCCCAATTTCTCTTACTGGTGAGAAAACAGAGCTCAAAATGTTTGACCCAAAGTCTCGCAGCTGAGAAGAAAGAAACTTCTAGAATCCAGCCTTCTGAGGTCCACCCCCTAAAATTTAGGTTCAGGGTGAGTATAATTCCAGGCCTGCTGGCATTACCAAAGGAGATTGGGAGAAATGGTGATTCCCAACCCCTTCCCACACTGGCATACCTGCAGGTCAGGGGCCTGGGAACCTGCACTTGAAACAGATTCTCCCAGCAATCCTGAAACCATCACTATAATATATTCCCTGGTCTCAAGTCTCCCAGAGGCCAAAAAAGTTTCTTTGGTGTGAGACAGGATGAAGGAGTCGGCACACCGTTCTTCTGAAGTTGACAACGATCTTTCAACAGCCCAGGATGCTGCAAGGATTGTGACCCCAACGCTACCAGCATTAGGAAACTCTCACACAAATGGTCAGCAGGAGACCTGTTCTTGAGAGGCAGAAGGGTACAGTGGCAGGCAGAGCCGCCCCGACGTGCACAAGCAGCCCTGGACTAGAAGTGAAACTCGGCTCCGCATTCTGGGCCATGTTCCCATCCTCCACACTGTATCTCAAAGCAAAGACAGGGTATGGCACCTCTGCACAGCTGGTGATGGGGTACGAGTCACAGGGGGACATCCTGGGCACACCTCCTATGGTCCACTTGTAACCAAGGGTTGAGTAACTCGGCTTGAGTCAGAGTATGTGGTGATGCATCTTGAATTCCTAATGGGCACCTGGAATTAGCCCACTATTCTAAAGGGGAGAGGATATGCCAGAGGCCCTGGTGGGATTCCTTAAAGAAGGGCATGAGGTTTGTGGGGAAAATTCAATGCGTGAATGGCATGGTGCAAGGCCAGGGGGCTCCTGCTGCCTGGCACCCAAGCTCCCATGCTGTACATATGCATAACAATACAGGCAGGTTCACTGCCTGGGCTGCTCACCTAGTCTTGAGAAAGGGTTACCTGAGGGAGAATTCCCCCCTCCCCCCAGCTCCTGGCCACCCTTTTGCTCAAGCTGTCATCCTCTCTACAAATCCTAACATAATCTCTGCATGCCTAGTCCTTCATACTCGTGCTACGCTGCAGAAAAACTAGAGTTCTGACCACCATTGGGAGATGACACCTGTGTCTCAGATGGGGAAAGAAATTCATCTCCCTTCTGTCAAAATGCATCTCCATCCAGAAACACGCCAGCCCTCTGAATTGAATGTTCTTTTTAAAGTTCAGTAGTAAAACCCTCAAGGGTTCAAAAAGAATTGACTTAAGATCAAACATGGGCCATTAAAAAAAGCACTTAAGTAGAACTTCTGTTAAACTGGATGTAAACTTTCCCCAACGTATCATTTCCAGGCATAGGAAGGGATTATATAGTTGATCCAGAAGGACTTCAGGAAAAAGGTGCCTGGTATCCATCACAGCAGTTTCCAGGCCAGCCTTTCCTTAAATGCATCTCATTTAAATTGAAGATGGAACTGAAGGACAGATGCTTGTGCAGTTGGACTGAGCTTCAAGACTCTTTGGAAAACATCTTGGAGGAGGAGGGGGATGTCTTAGGTACAGGGGAAGCAGCACAGTTCTGGCGACTGGAAGGGTCTTCCCCGGCTAGGGCCTCACGCCTGAGCGTGGGGTATATCACATACCTCACCAGGAAGCTCTCCTTCTGGAATTTATACTCTCACCTTCTCCTCTCCACTGCCGACACCAGCTATGAACACGGAGGCCCCAGCCCATGAAGGGAACCCAGGGCAATATGCAGATGACAGAGAGTGGTTCCTGGATCCCAGAAGGGCTAAAGGATGCTGCCATCCTCTGGCCACCATTAAGACCCAGATGCTGCTTGGAAGACCACACGCCCGTCTGTGCCTCCCTTCCTCTGACCAGAAGGCCCCCAACTTCTGCCCCAAGCATACTAGGTGACCAGGGAGAAGAACCAGCTTTGGCATGATGCCTCAGCAGAAACCTGCAGCTTTGGACACATGTGAGGCTCCCTGTGAGAGCAAGCTGAGAGCTGTCCAAGCCAGGTCTCCATGGTTAGAGATGACAGCCACAGAAACAAGACCTGGGCCCTGGAGAGATCCAACCACCCTTCACCCCAGCTAGTTCACAGAATCTTCTCCCAGACCCCTCTGCACCATCAAGAGCTACACCAAAGGGTTTCACCCAAGAGGAACCTCACTGCCCATTTTCCCCATGACGTCTTGGCCCACTGGACTTTGACCAAGAAGGGACAGCCATGGTAACATCTCCGGAGGCAACCAAGGGCTCTGAGTTCTGTCACCTGGACCAGGTACGGGGTCTGGGACCTGCGGGGCTGACAGGACACTGTTCTGCTCTTTTCCCAAAACACCACCAAGGACAAAGTCTTCCCCATGACACTCCACCACTGCCCTTACCAACCAGTGAATCCCACTGCCCTTCCACCTCCACTGTGCTGCTTTCCTGGGCACTGTCAGTCTGGGAGGTAGCATCAAATATTCATCTCTGAAATGGGATAATGACAGTACTTATTACATGAGGTCACTACAGAATTAAATGAGATCCTGCATATAAATGAGCACAGTGCGGCCGGGTGCGGTGGCTCATGCCTGTAATCCCAGCACTTTGGGAGGCCAAGGCAGGCAGATCACAAGGTCAGGAGATCGAGACCATCCTGGCCAACATGGTGAAACCCCATCTCTACTAAAAAATACAAAAATTAGCTGGGCGTGGTGGTATGTGCCTGTAGTCCCAGCTACTTGGGAGGCTGAGGCAGGAGAATTGCTTGAACCCGTGAGGCAGAGGCTGCAGTGAGCCAACATCGCGACGCTGCACTCCAGCCTGGTGCCTGGCAACAGAGTGAGACTCTGCCTAAATAAATAAATAAACAAATAAGCAAGCACAGTGCTTGACACCCAAGTATGCAGCTGATAGGAGCTAGCAGCTGCACACCCTGGATTTCCCCTCAAGCTGAGCTGCCCTGCCCGCCACTGCTCTGGGCTCTATGGAGGCCTCCAGACACGTGTGAGCTCTTATATGCAAGAAGGAGCCAGGAGTTCAGCATGGGAAACACGTCCTGAAGGACAGGGAAGGACTGGGAGCAAACACGGCCACCTCTGGCAACAAGAGTGACCAGGAAGCCCGCCTGGTTTGCCCCTCAATTGAAGAATGAGCATTCGCCATCCCTACGATTAAAAGTCTTGCCTTTGCTTCAGAGGTTTTCAAACATTTTTTTCTACCAATTTTTTTTCAAGTGAAAGTTTTCCAAGGCAGCTCCCTGTGTAAAACAGATGTGCACAGAATGACCCCGGAGGCAGGGCTCTGTGTGTCCTGGAGCCCCCAGCTCCCATTTCCTCGAGGTTTCTGCTTCATGACCATCGACTGGGAGGAGATCACATTAGACCCGCGCTTCTCAAAGTGCAGTCCCTGGGGCAGCAGCCATGGCATTGCCTGGAAACTTGTTAGAAATTCAAATTCTTAGACCCTACCCCATTCTGAATCCAAAAATCTGGGTTAGGGCCCAATGTTATTTTTTCAAAGCCCTCCATGCAGTTCTGACACCTGCTCAAGTTGGAGATCCGTGACGTTATCCCAGCCATTCATACCTTGGCTATAAGTGAGCAGACTGCTTTCCCACTCCCGCCCCCAATCACACTGTTTCCTGCAGGGCAACTCCTGATTTGACTGGCCTGGGAGGAGACCTAGACATAGGTGGGTCTTAAAAGCTCCCTGTGTTATAATCGATAACCAGGTTTCAGAATTACCCATTTAGTCCCTTGCTACTCAAAGTGTGATCCAAGGACCGGCATCATCCGCATCTCTTGGAAGCCTGTTAAGTATACAGAATCTCACTCCCCTAGACCTGCTGAATCAGAATCCGCATGCTGCCAAGACCCCCAGGGCTCTGTGTGTACATTCCTGACATCCTGATCTAGATCGTTCTGTTTAAGACCTACAAAGAAACTTAGACACCCACCCTTCAGGTAGCAGCCTGCAGTTGCCATGGCCTGAGGTTCTCCGATGTCACCCAGGCTGAAGACTGCAGATGGAAATCAGAAACAGCCTCCTCACTCCAAGAGCAGCACTCTTTCCCGGCTCCTTCCTCAACTCCTACGCAGCCTCCATCTAAGCATGCCTGCCTCAACCTGCCTCGCTAGCTTCTCTCAGCCTTCAGTCCCTGTAGGAGAGCAGGGAGGAGTCTCCCCTACCTAAGGAAGCAGGAGTTGACTTTGGAAGGTGAGAGCAGGGGTTTCTTTCAAGTATTCTGCAAACCTCCAAAACCTTCTCTAGGGAGTCTTCCACTCGTGTTACCAGAGACCTGATCATATTTGGGATGTCACATTTCTAAAATCATTGAAGTCATGTTTAAACACACACACACACACACACACACACACACACACACACACACACACACAGAGGAGCCTAGAGAGGAGAAACAGAAATTTGGTGAATGATTCGTGCATACGCCATACTTACATTTTTTAACTGTCAATATTGTCTCAAGTTATATTCTGTTAAGGAACAAAAATTATTCTGTTGAGTTCAGCTCACTCAAGAGCATAATTTTGTACTATTAACTGTTTTCAGACACGAAATAAGACACACACATCCACATTAGAAAAAGCATACTATTTTCCTGCGGTATGACAGGAAGAAAATACAAATGGCTTGGGGGTAGAGAAAATTCAATACACGCACCCTTCACGGCCACCTCAACAAATACACATGCCTTTACCTCCCCAGCTAAAACTCCCTCTCCTCTGGGCAGTGAGCCCCTCTGTGTTGGGGGCCACACCCCACTCACTAGAGCTGAGAACAGGGACCCTCAATAAATGCTTAGCTGCTCACCAGCAAGAAAGACTGAAAGGTAAGGACCATTGGAGCCAGAAGGGTCAGGGAACTCAAGGTCAAATGAATTTGTGGCCATGTTACCACCACCTTCTGGGCAACCAGGCAGGGAGAGACCAACACCAGGCCAAGACCCAAACTTCATGTTTAAACAGGAAAAAGAAAAAAAAAAAGCTGTAACAGCTATCCCTATTTCCAAAAATGTATGGGCATAGGTTATCCATATTTCTCCTGCCTCTTCTCAGGCACAAAGCAACTGCCACCTCCACCCCTTCTTCCAGCATTTATCAAGCACCTGCTAAGTACAGGCCCCTTGGCCCAGTCAGCACTGCACATTTTCAAGGATGAAATGCAAAGTCCAAAGTCATTCCTGTCTTCCTTGCAATGTGCTAACATGCCGATCACATTAGCGCCCTGCAACTCCGATAATCGCACTTTGCTTTGTGCAAAATGAATCGAGCCAGAAAACTCTAAGGGTAAGAGTCCAGCTCTGCCGGGCCTAAACCACAGCCAAAAGTTCATGAAAAACGCTGTTGTGCCTCACACTGCAGCCGCGTGAAGCCTATTGTTGAAATACAGTAGTTGCTGGGGGTTGGCGGGCGGGGGGAATGTCATGCATTCCCAAACATAAAAGGAGAACCACAATCTCTTTGCTTGAGATAGACACAAGACCAGCCATTTCCTAGAGCCCCCGACATCCCCTAAGTACTTGGAACTGATGGGTGACTTCCATAATGCACGCAAATATGTAAAATCAACTAAGACTTTTCTCCCCGTGGAAGAAAGAACAAATAACTATCCATGCTTTGTCCTCTGTATCAAGAAATATCAGAAGGTTCCTGGTACCAAGTCCACACATCCTGGCGGACAGAGAGGGTGGCGAGGAGGGGAGGAGGCAAAGAGAACGGATCACTCCCTCCTCAGTAACAACGCACCCACTGACCATCAGGGTCTGAGGGACAAAAGGAGTGCCCAAGACAGCCTCTGAGAGACGGGAGAGCAGGTCTCTACATTTGGGGGAAAAAAATGTTGGGGTGGGCCAAAGGGATCTACACTACAATTCACCCCAAAACAACATGCGATCCAAGGAATGAAGGAGAAAGAATCAATCGACAGGTGCCCTTGTAGACCCTGGCTTGCCTTCCTCTTGATTATGGAAATAATTCACTTTTTTAATGCAAGAAGAAGTTATTGATTGGTTTGGCTCTTCTTCTAATCCTGAGGAAATGCTGTGCATGATGACATGCCTGCATCCTAAAACGATCTCCTTTTTCGAGTTGAAAGCTCATCTTGCCATGCAACATAAGATGTGGGTCTTAGAATTTAAATATGAGAAGTAAAGGAAAGCCTAGCTCACCTACCATCTCCTCCCATCTTCATTCTTTCCCTCAATGGGCCACCTCTCCCAGTAACAACATCACATCTTCGTATAGTTACAATTTTTTTTTTCTCAACTAGGACCTGACTTCAGACTTACTAAAAACACCTGTGAGTCCCCTGAAGGCCAAGCAGTGGCTCATGCCTATAATCCTAGCACTTTGGGAGGCCAAGGTGAGAGAGGATTGCTTGAGGTCAGTGGTTCAAGATCAGCCTGGACAACATGGCAAAACCCTGTCTCTACAAAAAAAGTAGCCAGTTGTGGTGGTGCATACCTGTAGTCCAGCTACATGAGAGGCTGAGACAGGAGGATGGCTGGAGCCCAGGAAGTCAAGTCAAGGCTGCTGTGATCACACCACTGCACTCAAGCCTGGGAAACAGTGAGACCCTGTCTCAAAACAAAAAAAAAGAAGTCCGGGCCTGGTGTCTCACGCCTGTAATCCCGGCACTTTGGGAGGCCGAGGCAGGTGCATCACCTGAGGTCAGGAGTTTGAGACCAGCCTGACCAACATGGAGAAACCCCGTCTCTACTAAAAAAAAATACAAATTAGCTGGGCATGGTGGTGCATGCCTGTAATTCCAGCTACTCAGGAGGCTGAGGCAGGAGAATCACTTGAACCCAGGATGTGGAGGTTGCGGTGAGCCAAGATGGCACCATTGCACTCCAGCCTGGGCAACAAGAGTGAAGCTCTGTGTCAGAAAAAAAAAAAAAAAAAAAGTTCCCTAGAAAGAGCAATCTTCAAATGATTGTGTTCATTTAACATGGTAATGAGGAAAGCAGGATTTAGAGTCACATAGACAGGCATATGTGTCCTGTTTAGGCAATATGCGACTTGTACAAGTTACTTATCTTTGCTGAGCCTCAGTTGCTGTGTCTACAAAATGGATTGTAGAGGAGATTAAACAGATAAAACGTAAAGCGCTTACCATTGGGCAGGATTGGCACAGGTCTCCCATAAAGTGCCAGGTGTGATTATTTTAGGCTTTCTGGGCCACAAAGTCTCTGTCCCAACTACCCAACTCTGCCTTTGTAGCATAAACGCAGCCACAGACAACATATAAACAAACAGGAGTGCCTGCGCCAATAAAACTTTATGTATGGCCCCTGAGATTTAAATTTCATACTATTTCTCAGTATCATAAAATGTTATTTTTCTTTTCATCTCTTTTCAATCACATAAAAATAGAAAAGCCATTCTTAGCTCATCGGCCACATGAAAACAGGCAGAACCATACTAAGAGCCACCGCACACCCATGAAGACGGCTGCTAGCATAAAAACAAAAATGCTGGCAAGGGTGTGGAGAAAATGGAGGCTTGGCACACTGCTGGCGGGAATGCCAAAGGGTGCAGCCGTTATGGAAAACCGTATGGCAGTTCTGCAAAAAATTAAACATAGGATTACCGTAGATCCTGCAATTCCATGCAGAAGAATTAAGAGCTGGGTCTTGAAGAAACATATAAGCCCAAACAAATTTACAAGAAAAAAACAAACAGCCCTATCAAAAAATGGGTGCAGGATATGAACAGACACTTTTCAAAAGAAGACATTTATGCAGCCAACAAAAAAAGGAAGAAAAGCTCATCATCACTGATCATTAGAGAAATGCAAATCAAAACCACAATGAGATACCATCTCATGCCAGTTAGAATGGCGATCATTAGGAAAAAACAGATGCTGGAGAGGCTGTGGAGAAATAGGAACACTTTTACACTGTTGGTGGGAGTGTAATTTAGTTCAACCATTGTGGAAGACAGTGTGGTGATTCCTCAAGGATCTAGGACCAGAAATTCCATTTGACCCAGCAATCCCATTACTAGGTATATACCCAAAAGATTATAAATCATTCTACTACAAAGACACATCCACACGTATGTTTGTTGCAGCACTATTTACAATAGCAAAGACTTGGAACTAACCCAAATGTCCATCAATGATAGACTGGATAAAGAAAATGTGGCACATACACACCATGGAATACTATGCATGAGTTCATGTCCTTTGCAGGGACGTGGATAAAGAGGGAAACCATCATTCTCAGCAAACTAACACAGAAACAGAAAACCAAACACCACATGTTCTGACTCATAAAGGGGAGTTGAACAATGAGGATACATGGACACATGGAGGGGGAATCACACACCGGAGCCTGTCAAGGGGTGGGGGACAAGGGGAGGAAGAGCATTAGGACAAATACCTAATGCATACAGGGCTTAAAACCTAGATGATGGATTGATAGGTGCAGCAAACCACCATGGCACATGTATACCTATGTAACAAACCTGCACGTCCTGCACATGCACCCTAGAACTTAAAGTAAAAAAAATTTTTAAAGCATATAAACCCACGTTTACAGCAGTATTATTCACAATAGCCATGACGTGGAGGCATCCCAAGCATCTATTAATGGGTGAGCGGATAAGCAACATGGAGGCCTGGGTGTGGTGGCTCACACCTGTAATCCCAGCACTTTGGGAGGCTGAGGCTGGCAGATGATTCGAACTCAGAAGTTCAAGATCAGCCTGGGCAATACAGCAAGACCCCATATTTACAAAACACTTTAAAAATTAGTGGTGGTGTGCATGTATAGTCCCAGTTACCCAGGAGGCTGAGGCAGGAAAATCGCTTTAGCCCAGGAGTTCTAGACTGCAGTGAGCTGATGGTCCCACTGCATTCCAGCCTGGAGAACAAAAGTAAGGCCCTGTCTCAAAATAAAACAAAAGCAAACAAAAAATAAAATTAAATGTGGTATATACATACTGTATAGTGGAATCTTTTTTCAGCTTTAAAAGGGAAGGAAATTCTGTCACAGGTTACAATATGGATGAAACTTCAGGACATTCTACTAAGCAAAATAAGCCAGTCATAAAATGACAAATACTATATGGTTCCACTTATATAAAGTACCTAGAGTAGTCGAATTCACAGAGACAGACAGGTGCCTAGTGGATGCCAGGACCTGGAATGGGTAGAGAGAATGGGGAGTTATCTAATGCGTATTAAAGATGGGAGGTGGTGATAGCTGCACCGTGATGTAACTGTGTGTAATACCATTGAACTCCAAACTTTAAAACGGTCAAGAGAATAAGCTTTATATTATGTGTATTTTAGTGCCATTGTTTTAAATTCTTAAATGTAAAAGAAACACACACACACAGGCAACGTGCTGGATGTGAGTCACAGGCTGTAGCTCACCCTTAGTATAGGGACTTAAGAGCAACATAACAAACACCCCTAAAAAGTGGGTTGGGCGTTGGGGTCCTAGGAGAAAAGAGGACTCAGAGGTGACTGAAGAAAATTCTAAGATTTCACCTGTCTATTTACTAGGCACCCACTCTGCAACCAACCATCATCCAGGGATAGACACAGAAATAAACAGAGAAGCACCCTGGGCCTCATGACCCAACCCTAGCATCCCATGTGCGGCCATCCAGGGGAAGTCAACCTGGGTACATGTGCAGGAAAGCACTGGGGGCCCCGAGGTATTCCAGCCACTCGGGCATTCGCATGGCTCATACGTGGAGGTACGCCCTCCTTGGAGTGGTCAGTGATCTTGTCAGGGACAGAAAAGTTCAATGACTACAAGGGTGAGTTTAATTATATGTTGTCACTGACTAGCAGTGGTTATGATGGTACAATTACACATGTAATTTATCAGCAAGATACTTGCATACATAATAAACCAAAAGCAAAACATTAAATTTCAGTGGAAGCTAAAAATATAAAACTGGGCCATGGTGCAAAACAGCCTCACTTGTGAGGGGGTGGAGGAGAAAAGACACAGGCCTTCCCTCCCTTTTAAGGGCTGGCTGTCCCCACCCACCCGCCGTGTGTGACCACGTGGCATCCATCTCAGGAATGCGTTCTCCAAACACCAAGCAAATCCCAAACCCCCAGTGGTGTGTCAACAATACTCCTTCACAAAGGAATGGGATGGGGAAACTGGCTTAGGAAACTCACCACCCTTTCTGATGTTTCCTGAACTTGCTAACCAAGGCCCCAAGGGATGCTGGAAAGACCACATGCCTGGCAACGTCTTGGGGCTCCTAGCTCTGGTACGAGACTGAGGGGAAAAGTCTATCTGAAAATGGCCTATACTTTCATTAATATCGAATAAAGAGAGAGAAAGGGGGAAAGACAATGGAAGAGAAGAAATAAAAATAATAGCAGTGCCATGCTTTTATTAAATGCCTACTTTGAACCAGGCAGTGTTTTAAGGGCATCACATAGTGCCATCTACCAGGCTGTCATGACTGTTGTTCCCAATTTACAGATGAGAAAACTGAAGTGCAAGTCCCCTGACACTGGGTCAGACAGCTACTGAATGGTGGAGCCAGGGTTCCACCCCAGGAAATCTGCTTCCAAAGCCTATACCTTTGCTACATGCTGTCAGATGTAGAGGTCATTTATCATTCTTTAGTACGTTCCCACTGATACTGCTATGATGTCCATGGCACGATAATTTAAAAGTCAAGGGTGAGGTAACTTGGACCACTCTTATCACTGAGAATAAGTTTTTCAACAGATGGGTATATTGCACACACCATGCCAGAACTTGGGAACCCCACTCCCCAGAGCCTCAGCCTATCCCCTCAAGAGAGCTGACCTCATCGGGCTGAGCAGTGGCAAGTCCTACAGAGACCCATGTATGGCAAGTCTGAAGAGAACACATGAGAATCTCCAGAAGAACATGGAATACAGTGCAGATTGCAGAGGTTTGCCCCAGAGATGGACATCCAGTCATGTGGGCAGGAAGTCCTCTGAGCCTCATAAGTCCCTCATCCACATCCTACATTGAAAGAGAACATCTTCTCCTTCTTGACCTCCATGCCTTCAGTCCCAGTCATCTGTGTATGTGCCCTTGTGGATTTTTAAAGATGTTTTTATAACAGGGTAGTTTTCAGTTCACAGAGATTGTCTAGCACAGTCCTAGACATATTTTTTCTATTTTAAAAAACTAGACTAAAAGAAAATGTCTTGTTATAACTGATCATTAGATTTTGAAAATCAAAGTTTCAAAAAATGTTTGGGAGGCCAATGAATGAAGACATGGTAAAAGTGAGATTTCATTTGGATCAATGAGCCCAATATTCTAAGGTACATGTTAGGGCTTGAAATAGAGACCCATCAATCTACCCATTCATCTATTCATCCATCCACCCATCCACCCATCCATCCACCCATCCATCCATCCATTCGTCCATCCATGCATCTACACACCCATCCATCCATCCATCTACCCATCATCCATCCACCCATTCATCCATCTACCCATCCATCCACTCATCCATTCACCCACCCATCCCTCCACCCATCTACCCACCCATCCATTCATCTATCCGCCCATCCATCCATCTATCCATCCTCCATCAAAACACCCATCTATCCACCAACCCACCCATCCATCCACTCATCAATCCAAGATCCATCCATCCATCCATCCATCCACTCATTCACCCACCCATCAATCCATCCATCCATCCACCCACCCACCCATCCATCCATCTACTCATCCATCCATTCATCCATCCATCCATCCATCCACTCATTCACCCACCCATCAATCCATCCATCCATCCACCCACCCACCCATCCATCCATCTACTCATCCATCCATTCATCCATCCATCTACTCATTCACCCATCCATCCATTTACTCATCCATCCATACATCTACCCATTCATCCACCCACCCATTAAGCCACCCATCCATCCACCCATGTATTCATCTATCCACCCATCCATTCATCCATCTACCCATCTATCCATCCTCCATCAATACACCCATCTATTCATCACTCATCCCATCCATCCATCTATTCATTTATCCATCCATCCATTAATCTTATCAATTTATTTATGCATCTATACATCCACCCAGCCATCCACCCACCTACCCACCCACCCATCCACTCATCTATCCATCCATGTACTCATCCATCCATCCATCCCCCTACCCAGCCACCCAGCCACCCATCTAGCTATCCATCCACCCATCTATGTATCCATCCTTCCATCTACCCACCTATGTAACTATTTTTCCATCTATCCATCTAGTCATCAAAGCTTTAATGAGAAGCTATTGTGCATCAGGCATCATTTCAGGAACTAAGAAAATCACAAGGAACAAAACACACAAGGCCCCTACCCTCACCACTCTTACATTGCAGTAGGAGAGACAGACCAGAAACCAGTAAAAGAGTAGGTCACTAAAATGCTCGCTGCACCAGACAACACAATGGATTACAAATCTTCCTAACACAAGAGTAAATCAGAGTCATTTCCTCATTTGCTGCTATCATCAAGGATCAGTTGTAAAAACAAACAAGGGTGTCTCATATGGAAATGTTAACAGTACAAAAATGTATTCCCGGTGGCAGAATTATCTAAGGGCAAATACTGTAGGCAGTATTTTTATGACAGAAGCTTTATTTCTCATTGTCTATATTCTTGATTTAAATATACACATGTATGTGGGTGCACACGTATCAAAATTCAAGTGTTTCAATATAAATTTTGTATTCAAAATACTTTTCCTGATTTCAGTTGATTGCATATTTCTAGCCAATGTTGTAGCAACACTTTTTGTTCCAAATGAAAAACAAGGATTTCTCTCTCCATGTCTCTGTGTGTGTGTGTGTGTGTGTGTGTGTGTGTGTGTGTGTGTGTGTGTCTGTCTGTGTCTGTCTGTCTTTCTGCCTCTTTCTGTCTCTGTCTCTTTCTCTCTCTCTTTTTCTGTCTGTCTCTCCTATGCTCAACAATGTGTCTTACTCCTCCACCCTCTAGCCCTAAGGAGCTCAAATGCTCAAGATGCCTACCAAGCTGACTGGTACCAAGGGCAAAGCCCGTTTCTTCCCATTTATTTTCCTGTGGAAGGTCTCTGGGGCTGTGGGACCGCAGTGCCAGCTGAAGCCACATCACACAAAGGCGCTGAGATAGAAGGACAAACCTTCCCACTTTGATTTGAGTATGTAATTGTTTGAATACATCTCGCCCGCACTACAATAATGTCATCCTTGGTTGACACAGATTTTAAAGCCCTTTGAAAAGGTGGAATGTTATCAATCATGAGCGTGATTATAATGGGATTTAAGTGGAAGAAGCTAAGATTCAGGCCCTCGCTCGGGCCAGGCTCGTGACAGAGGAGGAGGGAAAGAGGAGGAAGAAGGCTATATTTCAGCCAAGAAAACGATGCTGTGTGCACTCTTCACCGGCACATCTTCTCTCCCAAAGCCGAAGACATCCAAAGAAGCATCATAGAACTCTGGCACTCCGGAACGAATTCCCCACATGCCAAAAATATCTGCTTGTGTTCCTACTACGTTAGACCAGTGGTTCTCCAACAGGGGCTGATCAGGGCCCCCAGGGGACATATGGTAATTTATGGAGCTATTTTAATTTTGCAATAGAGGATGTGTTGGGAGTGCGGTAGGGGGCACGTGCTACCAGCATCTAGTGGGCAGAGACCAGGGAAGTTGAGAAACGTTCTACAGTGCACAGGAGGGCTCTGCAACAAATCACTATCCAGCCCAAAATGTCAATAATGGCAAGTGTGAAAGACCCTGTGTCAGACCCAGAGAGGCTGGCCCACAGCTAGAGGAGCGGATAGGTCAGAGAGGGGCATTTCTGGGGAAGCAGCTTAAAGCTACTGCCGCTGGCTTGGCTACACCTCCGATTCACCAGCAGACAGAGGCAAGTGACAGAGGGGAGGGAAAAACCAAATTACTTCCTCCTTTGCCTTTCAGTCTAAAACACACCTTCCTTATTACGCATCAGAAGGGACTGGAGACCTGACCATTATTTTTTCTTCTGCTTCTTCAAGGCAAAACAACCCAGGCCCAACAAAAACAAAATAATCTCTCTGACAGATCACTGGGACGGTTGGCACTCTCTCCTGACAAATCACAACAGGGCCTACAGATGTGGAATTCACCCATCAAGCCCAGTCACATGCCCAGGATTACTAAGGCAAAGAATTGTGAATTTCATTAAATATGTTAAAGGGGAAAAAATCAGCTTTGAAAAATAGTAATCCTGTCTTTCAACAAAAATATTATAGGAAGCTATGAATTTGGTAGATCGGAATAGGGTGTTGGTACATGTTTTACTAAGGTAATATAATGGTACACTATTATTAGATCACATTAATCATTACTGTGCCAACGGCACTGACAGCCCCACTGAAAAGGATTGAAAGGCCTGGTAATGGATATAAATTACCCATTGTGTGATAAAAGGATTTTTACTAAGAAGGTAAGAATAAAACAGCAAATTTCTAATATAACTGTTGTGTAAAAACCAAAATAAAAGTAATCCACGGTCAGGAATATCCACAAAATCAGAAGTAAGCACTTTTCCAGGAAGATAAAGTCACAATAAAAAATATATATACAGTACAATATAAAATTAATTTCTGAGTGCATAATTCTGCTATCAATTTCCCTGGTTTACGTAGTGACCTCTGAGACTCGTGGTCAGGAGACAGTGGTCTTGGCTAATTACATCCGAGGGTGAGTTTACAGAGATATCAGGGGTAGCCTCAGATGAGGCCACTGAAGATATCAAATACACATGTCACCCTTTCTGTTGTATTTAAGTTTATATCAGCTCTCATGCTGACATAAACCCCGTCCCGGAGTTCATGATCTGAAGTGTGATTGCGGTGACAAACTCAGAGCTGCTTTGGGACAGGCTTTGCCCAAGACTGGGCCAAGCCGCCGAGTCACCTCATTGGTGAGTGATGGGGAGCCTGACCACAGGTGGAGCTTGGATGAGGTCACTTGGCTTCAGCAGGAGCCCTACCAGCTCTCAGCCCTGGATCCAGGCTGCTGGCTGGCAGACAGGACTCAGGGTGTCATGCAAGAGAGAAAGAAGTCACCCTTGTTGAGCTTTGCCTCATGGGGAAATCTGTCTGGAGACTAAAGAACATGTCTCCCATTGCCGGTTCACCCCACCCACAAGATATGGAACCCCTGCTACCTCCCAGACACCTGTGACTCTGGAAGTTTCTCCACAGCTCTGCACAGGGATCAGCAGCCCAGAGAAGGCAGCCTGCACTTCCCCACAAACTCACAAACAGACACCAGTTCAACAAACTACAAATCGATGGTCCTTACCAGGCAAGTCTTAAAGCAATGGGTCTCCCTCCTGGTTGAAGGATATTCTTAAAGCCGTGGTGGTCAGGAACTGCAAAAATAAGACCTGTTAGAAACTGTAAATGTCACACATGTCTACTTCAGTAAGTCACATAAACAGCATTCATCCAAAGTAACAATTTGCTGGGTTAGTTGAGCGCCTAAAAACCTTGAATAGCCCCACTGCCCCAATTCTTTGAGCAATTTAAAAAATGGGAACTATGTGACCTTTGCTGCAATGAGCCAAATTTGCTCAGCTTGTTTTCAGTGGGAAATTGCCACCTGCACAAAAAGAAGGGGGGTGGAACTTCTAACCATATCTTATCTTCTCCATATGGGACAGAAGAAATAAGAGCTAAAATTATAAGGGTTCTCTCTTTCTCTCTCTCTCTCTCTCTCTCTCTCTCTCTCTCTCTCTTTCACATGCACACTATCTCTCTTCTTTAGAATTCTCAAAGTGAGAAAGTACCCAACAATCCTTGCTTTTTCCCTGATTTATGGAGCCCTCTACAGTAGACCAAAATCCCACCCAAATTTCAATTGGCCAAGCCTGTTGGGTAGCCAGGCAGTAGCCAATGGATACAGAACAGGAATCTGCGACTGACTGAGGCTTAGAGATGTTGTGTTTGGCATCAAAGTCCTCTTTCCTGAACCCAGACCAGGAAAACAGTGGCCAGTGAGATTTTCTACTTCTTCATTCTGTGTTATCACTGAAGTAAGTCCCACGTGGGTGACCTCACCTCCTATGGCAGGCTCAGCAGTGATAAAGACCAAGAAGGTAAGCTGGGATGTTTATCTATGACAGCTGCAGAGCTGCTGGCTGGGGGGTAATCAAGGAAGCCCAGCCCAGCTCCCAGCTTGAGATCTCCATCCCACACCTCACTCAGCGCAATTCAGATTCTCATTTGTTTTGCCATGTCACGGAAGGAATGTTACCGGGCAAACATAAGTTCCCCTAATAAATTATATTTTACTGAACGTGAAGTTGTAAATTCTGATCACAGAAGCAGAATTTCACTATGGATTCAGGAAATCTGACTCTGCACATGGGAAGCCAGAAGACACACTTGGATGGCTGGTGGAAGGCCCAGCCCAAGAAGTTTGTACTGATGAACCACTGGCTTGCCACACTTCATCTAACTCCAAGGCTGATTTCTGGCCACCAAAAAGGTGTTTGCTGACTGCATGCTAGAAAAGTGTTTTCTCAACGTGCCACAGGGAAGCTGCTGTCTGTGAACACATTTCTACCTGTCTAAACTGAGACATCTCAACCATCTCTAACAAGGAAAGAAATTACATCCAGTGTCCTTCTGTCTGTCTCTCTTTCTCCCCTGAATCAGATGATCTTTTGCATTTTGGTGTTTTTTTTTTCCCTGTCACTCAAAATCTAAGGAGTGAGGAACAAATGTCCGATGCTACAGTTTCCAAGGTTCTGTCCTAGTGCTGAGCTGAACAGGTCCCCAGCACCCAGCTGGCTCTGAAAACACTTATTTGCTTTGCTCTAAGACCTCCTTATGTTTAGGCGGGGGGTTGCAGGAGATGGGAGACACACTCAGATTTTATATCTAGGCTCATGACTTGCAAAATTCTAGGACTATTCCCCAGGGGCCATTCACTTAGAAGCCCCATAAATTCCAATGACAGGAGGACACAGTGAGGCTTCATCAGGGGAACTCCCACGCCAGTTTGTCCGGCTTCATGCCATTGATCAGAACACCGTCTCCTGCAGTTGGCACCGGGGCAGTGATGGGTACAAACCCCTCAGGTTCTATGCTCTAAATCACAAAAGGCCCCAGCTCAAGCCTCGTGGCTACATTGGGGGCTGGGCTCTCCGGATTGATAAGTGGGCCTCTGCAAGGGTGTCTGACCCACGTGGGCAAGGTTAGCCCAACACGCCAGCAGGGCAGCTGACGAGTACAGCCTCGCCGGGACCTCAGGAAAAGAAATCGAGTTAGTTCCATCTGTGCCTTTCTGATCCAGTCTAAACAGGGGGAGGCTTCTGGTGTCTGATGTTGTTACAGTCACTGCGGGTCGGGGAAAGGTGACTGCATCTGACCACAGATGCTCTGGGGATGCAGGCTTGGGAGGAAGGGATGCACCAGCAGAGTAATTCTGTCTTCCCCAATGAAAGAAACAGCTCTTTTGGTGCAAATGAATGACTTGTATCTAGAGATAACACAGTCAGTGGCATAACTAGAAGCAGCCCTGGACATAAGGCCTCCCCTCGCCCTGCCCCCCACCACAACCCCAAGCTGAAGGGCCACCCAGGAGACCCTGCCCACGAGCCCAGTTTGGTGCAGCTCAGAGTAGGGGTGGGAGGGGTAAGATTGCAAAGGCAGCAAAAGCATGGTATAAACTCAGTGCGGGTTGGGTTGCCACTACCTCACCAAAATAAGGGAACCTCCAAAGGTGCTTTTCAGTGCTTAAAATTCCACCCACTGTACACTGATGGCTCCTGCTTCCCTCTTAAAGCACAGATAAGGCTCACACGCAGCCCTCCCCAGCAACATGGATGAGCTTAGGAGCCCTGTTCACTCAGTGGCTGGAGACTCCCTTCCCAGCACCAGGGCCTTGGGTAGGTCAGGGGCCAAGCAGGTCTGCCATGGGCTGCAGAAACCACCCATCGTGTGAAGGTCTCAGTCACCGGGACAAGAAGGACATCAAAGGCAGGGCACCAGGAGTGGGGCAAAGTTGGGCCAAGCCCTTAAGCAAGTGCAGACGGGGCCCTAGTAGCGACAGGGCTGGAGACCAGGGAGGGGCACAGAAGTGCAGCAGAGTGGATGCAACTTCCAGAATGGGGAGCGAGAAGGTCGGCAGGGGCAGAAGAAGCCTGAATGCCCATTTCCTGCATGGACTGGGCTGGAGTAGAGCAGGGAGGCAGAGCGCTGGGGAGTGAGGAGGGAGAGAGGGAGGCTTCCTGCAGTCAGAGTCCCTCTGCAGAAGGAGAGGGGAGAGGAGGGGTGGAAAGTTCTGAGAGAGAGACTTCAAAGGGGTAACGGGAGCACAGGAAGATATAGGGGCCACCAATCAAGCGAGAAAGTGGGAGGTGGTGTGGCAGCTCTGACCCACCCTGGCAAACAGTGGGACCATCCCGAGCCCACACACCCCCATCCCTTGTGAATTCCACAGGCAAGGCAGAATGCACTGAGCAGCCCCGCCATGTTCACTCAATGAGCCCCGATGAACACAGACCTACCAGCCAGCCCTGCCAGGGGCCCCTCTGTCCACCAAAGCGGGAGGCCACATGGGCTCCCCACAGGGGATGGGGCACCCTCCTCCCTCCCACATTCTCCCAGAGCAGCCTACACAGGAGCTCTGAAGGAGCCAGAGAAACCCTCCCTGAGCAAGAGCCCAGCCTGCCCAACTCAGACCCAAGGACTCTGAGGGAGAAGGTGATTGGCAAGTCAAGAGGTGAGCAGAGATGTGCTACCCCCAGCATCACCAAGGCTCTGACACCAGCCTTGAGTTTAACACAGAGCGGTCCTCCAGGCCAGCAAGTTTCCTGCCTGTGGGCACTGCACACCTGTCTCCACCCCTCACCATGACAACTTGGGGGCCATGAGAGCAGCCACGAACATCACCATCACTGAGGGCACAGCAAGCCCCAGGCACATGCAGAGGATGGTCCCGTACATGGGGAAAGGGTGGTGTCAGACTCTCCTCCTGGCCCCTACCTCTGTCTGAGGGCCTGGGTGGACGGAAGGAAGGGGAGGAGGGAAGTTAAGGCAGAAAGGTGGAAGGAGGACAGACAGGAGGATGGGAATGGAAGGATGGAAGGGGCCAGGCGTGGTGGCTCACACCTGTAATCCCAGCACTTTGGGAGGCCGAGGCGGGTGGATCATCTGAGATCAGGAGTTCAAGACCATCCTGGCTAACGTGGTGAAACCCCATTTCTACTAAAAGCACAAAAAATTAGCTGGGCATGGTGGTGCGCGCCTATACTGCCTGTAATCCCAGCTACTCAGGAGGCTGAAGCAGGAGAATTGCTCGAGCTCAGGAGGCGGAGGTTGCAGTGAGCCGAGATCGAGCCATTGCACTCCAGCTTGGGCAACAAGAGCAAAAGTCCATCTCAAAAAAAAAAAAAAAGGAAGAATGGAAGGAAAGATGGAGGAGAGAGGGAGGACAGAAGGGCAGAAGGATGGCGATGGATGGAAAAATGGAAGGGGGGTGGGAAAACAAAAAATAGAGGGTCCAAAGGTGGAAGAGAAGGCGAAAGAAAGGGGGAGGCTGGAAGGATGAAGGTGCAGACAGAAGGGTAGAGGCCAGGCGGATGGAAGGACAGCTGCAAGGGCCACTTCGGTGGACCCCGCCTGGCCCACGTTTCATTCTCCCCTGCAGGAGGTGGAGTGTATTCCTGGGGAGACACAGGATGACCCCTCCCCCAACAGCAGGAGCAGGGGCTTTCTGCCAAGGTGTCTGAGTGAGTGGCAATTGGGAGCCAGACAAACTACTTTCCTTCCAGAAAAAGAGCTGGGCAAGGAGGATTTGGAGAGAAAGCCAGTCCTGCTCCTTCGGCCCTCAGGCCAGGGAAAGACATGGCTAAGAGCTCCAGAGGGGAAACGGCTGGATGCCCAGTTAGGTCTCCCCCAAGAAGACACCTGAGTGCAGTGGCTCCCAAGCAATGTTTTGGAACCCCCTCTACCGAGAGCAAGCTTTCCCCATCCCAAGATACACAGGGCCTCTTCTCCAATGCTATCCCCCTGGGTGGCAGCAACTTCCCTCCCATGGTTCTAAGAACTCCTCCCACTCTAGAGCTTGATATTCTCAAGTTCCACTAGCAACAATGACCCTACCAAAAAAAAAAAAAAAAAAAAAACGCAGCTCCTCCAAGCAGATCTGAAGTTTTGCTTCAAGCACTGAGTGGCTCTCTTCCTCAGAGAACCCCGTGGGCTGGACATGGCCCCAAATGCCACAGCCATTGTTGCTGCAGGTTTCCAACAGGAGAGGGGTCCTGGGGAGGACAGCACCCGGGGAGAAGCCTCCGAGAATCAGCCACTCACGCAACCATTATCCATCCAGGGTCCCTGCAGGCAGGCTCTATTCTATTTCTGGAGATCCAGTGATAAACACCGTGTCCACCTGTGTGGAGCTCACGTTTCCCAGACAGGATTCAAATGAAAGACAAAAGTAAAATATGTCAGCAAGTAACAAGCTCTAGGGAGAGAAATAAAGCTGGAAGAAATGACAGTGACAATCAGAGAAGACCTCTCTAAGAAAGCGACATCTGGCAAGGGACAGGAATAAAGTATGAGAGCGAGCCCTGTGACAATGCAGGGAACACCAGTACAGGCAGAGCAAACAGCCAGTGCAAAGGCCCTGAGGTCGGACAGTGCATTCCAGGAGCACCGAGACATTCCCTGCAGCCTGGGTATGGAGAGTGAGCGGGAGAATGGATGAAGACAGGCTTGTCAGAATCCACATACCTAGTCGGGAAGGATTTTATCCTGAGCCACTGGTGGATGTGGGGCACAGGAAAACATAATCTGATTTGCACTGTATGCCTGCTATGGAAGGAACAGACAAGATCGGGGGAAGAGAGGAGGCAGGGAGACCCGCAGGGGAGGCTGCTGCAGGTGTGCACGTAAGCAAAGATCTGGAGAGAGAGCAGTGGCAGGCAGATCCAGGATGTGTTCTATGACAGAGGTGAGACCTGCCAGGTAGAACACCAAGAGCGCAGAGTCAGCCATGCCACCCTGGCCCAGGCCCCTGAGGGCACAGGGAACCAGCTCCCAAACCAGCCTCAGCCCAAGACCCAGGTATATACACCAAAAGGTTCTGATGCTCTGACATCTTGGGGTCTTGCTGGTCCCAGGACTGCCCTGACCAAAGCTAGCCCATTTCTAGAGTTGGTAAATGACTCCCAGGGAGCTCCTTTCATATATAAAACAGCCAGTCCAAACCACACCATCAACATCTCCTTTACTGTACTCTCACAGGGCCCCCCACTTGGGGCCTCTATCCTCCTGCTCTAATCACCCATGGCCAGAAACCAGACAACTAGAAGCAAGCCCCAAGGCCCAGGTCTGTGGGTACTACTCACACGAGCCAGTTCAAACCCTCCCAACCCTGCCTTGCCTTGCGTTTCCCTCGGAAGCCAAAATAAAGGCTCTTGTCGATCTTCTCCCCTGTCGCCCTCTGCCTCCCAGGAACCCTGGTGCTTCGCCACGTGGCCTCCACGTGGCATGCATGTCCTCCACTTGGGAGCTGTGAGTAACAAACTGCCCCTTCAATCACAGTTGTCTCCTGCTCTGTTGGCCGCGCTATACCTAAATATTAATAAAACCTACATTTCAAAACATCAGGTCCCAAGTCACCAGCACGAATCCTTCGTAGGAGAGGATGGGGCCCAGAGACAGTGTGAGCTGGGTTCTGCTGAAGACAGCACCGCCCACAAGGTACTTCCCGTCAGGGTCACGCTGGAGCCACCACCCTCCTCCCAGAGGGCATGACATGGCCACTGAAAATGGTCATCCTCTGCTAACTGCTGCCAGAGAGGTGCCTGAGCTGTTACTCAAAAGCCACAAAGTGTCTCAAAGAGGAGGACAAGGAACTTGGCAAGGTCTTTCTCAAAACGCATCAGTCCACTCCACAGCGTCTCACAACGGACACGCTGCCCTCAGCCCTCCATGCACAGGCGCTAGCACCCGTGCGAGTGTGTGCGTGGGCATGTGTGTGCACATGTGAGTGTTCTCACGCATGTTGGAAGTGGGCAGCAGTTGCCACCCTGACGCAGAGCCCAGTATCCTACTATGCGGCTGAAATATTATAACACAGAGTGCGTAGGGCTGCCCAGACATGCTTCCAAAGGATGCCTCTTCTTTCATTTTAAAACAAAGGTAACTTTGATGGAGAAGCTATTTGATACCTGTTCGATCTAAATGCTTTCAGGATACACAGACATCAGACGCTCACAGAAACCTGAGACCCTACGATATCGGACCAGGCTCGGGGATGATAAAAGAGGAGTGGAGAGGCTTCCTCTCATCAGCTCGCCTGGCCCCGTGCATGTATTTTTACATGCTTTAGCATGAAAAAAAAAGCCAAGATGCTCAGAGCCAATCAAATTACACTCCTGTCTCTTTAATAAACAAATCCATGTGCACATCAACAGTGTTGAAAATTCAATTTAAACTCTTTGTCTGTTGCCGCTTACTCTAAAGATGGTCTTTCTTAAACAACAGAACACCAAGGAGTCGTTAGTGCTCTCTCTTCATTACTTCAAAAAACCAATCATTAGACACCAGAGTATATACGTAATTAGAAAATCACTTCCTTTGCAATCCAAGCTAAGTAGTTTACATACTGTAATTACAGGGACAAAATCAATTTTTAATCATTTCCCTGATTGGGCTCATCAGCTCTGTGGGAACATTGTAACCTGCTTGTTGTGCAAAAGCAACATCTGGGCTAAAACAATTACCCTTTGTTTGCTACAATATTCCTTAAATCTTTTTGCTTGCATAAAAAAAAAAAAAAGAAAAAAAAAAACGAAAACAGGAAGACAAGATATTTGGATGTCTTTTTGTCCTTGATCAACATATATCCGAAAGTTCTCCTCATGACGTGAGCTCAATGTTCCCCGGAATTTACGGTTTAACAGTACACATCCAAGGAATGTATTTTTTCAGTGAGATAAAAGTATCTGATTGTTTTAAAGATCCATTCAGCTGCCTAATTGTTCCATAGCTAACACATGGTATTCAAACAACCCACACATTACAAAAGCTCATCTGGGTAATCACGGGCAACTATTATGGCGATGGTTTACACTTTTCTAATACAAATGAATGGATTTTATCAAAATTTAAAAAAAACTAAAAAGCTGAGTATGTGTGAAAAATAGTTGGTATGAATTGGCAAGGCAGGGCTGAGCATTTTGTTCTCTTAATAGGAAATGACCTCATTTACACTGGAGTAATAATTAGTACTGCTTCACTGACAGTTAAGAAAAAAAACTTTCCCAGTATAATAAGGCAGCATCTCCTTTGTTAGGAGATCTACATTGATTATTAACCCTTGCCAAGAAATTCCAAGTTTAACTCTCCATTCCACTGGGCTCATGCTTGCTGGCAAAAGATAAAAATCGCTGTTTTGGAAACCGCCACCTCTCACCAGATTTCCAAAGTTTTGCATCTGAGCTTTTAAGTGACAATCTGAAACACTTGGTGTCCCCTTTGAAGAAACATAGAAAGCCCCCACCACCCCACCCCACAGGCACCGAGAGCCCCAGTCGGCTCCCTGCACTCCCCCGGTGGCCCTGGTCCTCCCCATCCTTTTGAAGTTTATTGGCTTTGATTATTGCTTGCAAGTCCCCAAACCTACAATTAATTCATAGTCAAAACAGCCCTGAGAAGGAAGAAAGGAGAGAGGGAAAGTGAAGGGAGAGGGGACATATTCTTGCTGGTGATTCAGCGGAGGCTGATGGTGCAAGAGATAGCAACACTTGGGCCAATAAAGAAATGTATTCCAGGAAACAGCCAGAATTTATTTACACACACACACACACACACACACACACACACACTCCTTCTGAGGGCTTTGTTCATTGACCAACCATTCTTGAATTCAATAAGAGTGACAACTAGCATTTACCATGTGCCACCCAGAGTTCCAAGCATTGACACGAAGTTTCATTTCATCCTCACATCAATCCTATGAGGCAGGTATTATCATTTATTGATGAGAAACTGAGGCACTAGCCCCCAAGTTCTGTGTATAAGGTTAAGAGCTCAGGAGACAGGGCGTGAGTCTAAGCAGGCTGATTCCATGACCGATGCTGTGAGATACTCCCACACACTGTGCCCCAATGCAGGGCAACAGCATCTCTTCCCTACAGCCTCAGAGAGCCTCATCTCCAGGGCAGTCAAGTCTGCCTGATGCCCACTAGTCAGACACATCCAGCGCCCCCCCATGGCCATGCCCTCAGAGGCACGCACAGAGTTTGGCACAGCTCTGCAGGTGGATTCCTACTCCCCAGCCCAAGGTGGGTGGTTTTGGCCCAGGACAAGGTGAGGAAGGAAAACTCACCCTGCAGGTCAGTGTTCTTAGGGTAAGAAGTGCAAACTAGATGGAGGCATTTTCTACAAGGCCAGGGAGCACCGGTATCAAGCTGCCATGCTGGTGGATTTCCAGAGCCTAACCACGCCCAGGATGGAGTCCCCCAGCTCCCTCAGAGGCCATGTTCTCCAATAGCCAGAGCCTGGCAGGCTCTCACTGAACCTTGCTCTACCCAATGTCTTTGCCCTGGATCTCACCCCATTCACAAGGATAAAGACCCCACTCAACTCAAGACTCGACAGGACAGCAAATCTAAGACAATTCTGACTCCCAGAGATGGAATGATGCAAACAGGGGGAAAATCCAGAACATTATAAATGTTCTCTAATAGACTGTATCACCACATGAATGCAACATACGTATGGCTTTACAGAAAGTACTCCGTAGCATCGTCAAATCCCAAGATAGCCATGAAGTAACACATCTTGAAGAAGAGATGTATTATAACTGGAAACTAGTGTACTAGTGTGCTATTTTTTGTTCCACCTGTGCTACTGCAGGTAATGCTGTTTGCTGTGCTGATATTCTGCTTGACAAATATCACCCAAATGTTCAGACATCTATCAAGTATCATGCTGATTACCTGTGTGACAAAATGGTCTATACACCAAACCTCTGTGACACACAACTTACCCATGTAACAAGCCAGCCCATATACCCCCTTGAACTTAAAAGTTGGAAAGAAAAAAAGATATATTCTGCCATCACATAGATATGCACTGTCAAAGCTGGTAGCCACTGGCCACACGTGGCAACCGAGCCTTTGAAATGTGGCCAGTCCAAATTGAGATGTGCTGTGAATGTAAAATACAAATTGCATTTGGAAGAATGGAAAATGTCTCATTAATATTCTTTATACTTTTTATGTGTTGAAATGATAATATTGTGGATACACTGAATTAAACAAAATATAATGTGGCTATTAGAAAATTCAGGAATGCATGCATGACTTGCATTTGTGGTTTGCATTATATTTGCATTGTGCAGTGTGGATTCTAAGCTTAGCGGAAAAAAAAAATCAGGCATTTGACAGTCAAATTTTAATACCAAACATTCTCTTGTTTTCTGAAGCAGGTTTTTAGAGAACATGTATTGTCATCAATATCACTTGAAACATTGGTCCCACTGATCTTCTCTGAAGTCGAAATAAAGTTATACCACTTCTAACTGAACCATCTTGGGATCTCCTTTTCAGGTGTGCCTTGTTGTTTCATCTCATTTACTTTTTACTTTTTAAAATTGGTTACTCAAGTTATATGTGCTCATTTGTAGAAAATCTGGCATATACAAGATACTGGAAAGAGGAAAATAATAATCCATAATTCTATTGACTGACATAATGGCTGTTGATATTTTGGTGCATTTCTTTCCACTCTTGCACATACATGCATGCATATGTGTTAGTGAACACGTGTACATGTATATGTGTGAATTCATAAACATAGTTAAGAACATACTTCATCTGTGTCTTTGACTTCAAATTTCTCAAAACCCCAGGTTTCAAATGCAAATAGATGCTGCTTGGTCACATAAAAATATAAGCCACTGGCTAAGGTAGCTTAGTTTCCACAGGTGTTAAGAAGAGAAAGGGTTAAGGGAATGAAAAGACAAGCTACACATTGGAGAAAGTCTTTGCAAAGCATATATCTGTTAAAGGACCGGTATCTGAAATATGCAAAGAACTCTTAAAACTCAACAATAGGAAACCAACAGCCCAATTTAAAAATGGGCAAAAGACCTGAACAGACATTTCTCTAAAGAAGATATAAAGATAGCAAACAAGCAGATGAAAAGATGCTCAACATCCTATGTCACCAGGGACTTGCAAATTCAAACAAAAATGAAATACCACTGCACCCCTATCACAACAGCTAAATTTCAAAACACTGACAACATCAAAGTCTGAGGGGGACATGGAGCAGCAGGAACTCTCATTCACTGCTAGGGGGAAGCCACAGGGGAAGGCAGTTTGGCAGTCTCTTACAATGCTAAATACTGTCTTATCAAGCAATCCAGCAATCACACTCCTTGATATTTACACAAATGATTTGAAACTTAGGTGTACACACACACACACACACACACACACACACACACACAATCTGCATGGCTGGGTACAGTGGCTCATGCCTATAATCCCAGCACTTTGGAAAGAGGATCACTTGAGCCTAGGAGTTTAAGACCAGTCTGGGCAACATAGTGAGACCCTGTCTCTACAAAAAATTAAAAAATTGGCCAGGTGTGGTGGTGCACACCTGAAGTCAGGAGGCCAAGGAGGGAGGATTGCTTGAGCCTGGGAGATCAAGGCTGCAGTGAGCTATGATTGCACTGCTGCACTCCAGCCTGGGCAATAAAGCAAGATCCTGTCTCTTAAAAAGTAAAAAATAATTTTAAAGAAAACTGCATATGAATGTTTAGAGCGGAATGTTTATTGAATTTTATTATGAATAACACAATTGCTCAAACTTGGAAGCAACCAAGATGTCTTTTAAGAGGTAAATAGCTTCATTGTGGTACATCCACATAACGGAATATCATTTAGCAAGAAAAAGAAATGAGCTACCTAACCATGAAAAGACATGAAGAAAATTTAAAATGCATATTTTTAAGTGAAAGAAGCCAATGTCAAAAGACTACATGCCATGAATCCAAATACAGAACATTCTCGGAAAGGCTAAACAACGGAGATGGGAAAAAGCCCAGTGGTTGCCCGAGGTTCAGGGGAAGATGGAGCAGAGCTCAGAGGATGTTTAGGGCTATGAAACTATTCTGTATGATACTGTAATGATGGATACAAATCATCATACAGTTGTGAGAACCCATAAAATGTCCAACGCGAAGAGTGAGCATGAATATAAACTAAGAGCTTCCATTAATAATAATGTATCAATAATGCTTCGTATAACAAAAGCACCACACTAACACTAACTTAACAGCAGAGGAAAGTCGGAAATCACTAAAATGTCTTTTGATGGGGAGGGAGCAAGAGATACATGGGAACTCTGTACTTTCTACTCAATTTTATTGGATACTTAAAACTGCTCAAAAAATAGTCTAAAAAGTTCCGGGATAGGAACTTCACCTATCTATTAATTTACAAAGAAAAAAAGAGGAAAAAGGCAAGAACAGCTTTGAGGAAGTCCGATGAACCCCTCTTCCCTAGCTGGAATATTTCCACTTCTGCAAATCAGGAAATCTCTCCAGTGCTTAGAGAATTGGGATCCTTCAGAATCCTTCTGGCCGCCATTTCTCTGATGAGCTGATGTCCAAAAAATCCCAGAGAGGCTGCTTGGGCAACTCTTCCAGAAGTGCTCTTGGCATTCAACGGCACAGATCCCAAAGGCTGGAGACCTCATTCAGTCAGTTTCTTACTTCTGTGCAGGGGTTGTTGTTATGATGTTGTTTTAACTCATAAAATACACAAACTTGTGTCTCTGGAGGAGAGCCTCAGTCAGCCAGGCCTACAACCCCATCCTGGGGTCTGTCTCCTGGGACAGAGAGGGCAAGGAGCTCCCCCAACCATTTCCACCCCACAAGGTGGTTACTCTCACAAGTGGAGACTCTCACTTCTTTAGTCTCCAAGACAGAAACTCAGATCCTTCCAAAAATGCTGTTAAGTATGAGATACCAGAGAGGAGTGTGAAAATGGACACAAGCCACCTCCCCAGCCAGAAACCAGCAGGAATTTGGAGGGTGCTGGGAACGTGGTGAGAGAATGGTGGAGTTTTCCTCATTTCTCTACCTGGGCAGAGGGTGTGATCAAAACACAGCTATCCTGGTGAACTTTACCTTTAAATCCATATCAGCTGGAGCTCCTGCTACTGGTTATTCCAGCGAAGGGCTGAGAAAAGTCAAGGGCAGATGAATTTGGAGGTCACATAAAATACTTCACACTGTTTTCCCGTGATTATATAGCAACGAGAAGAAATAGTAACTACCAAAACGATAGGTCCCTCAAGCATCTCTCATGGTTTAGCAAAAAAACAAAAAAAAAAAAGGAAAAAAAGAAAAGAAAAAAAACAGGGAGAGCTTCCAGAAGCATGTTCTCTGTAGGCAGTGCTCACTACAGAGTGTGCAAACACAGGGCACAGAAAGACCCCCAGGAAGCCAGGCCTTTCCTCTCCTGGCATGTGGAGCAGCTGCTGACAGTCTCCTTTTGCCTATTGCATGGTAAAGTTCCTCTCCCAGAAAATTCCAACCTAACCATTCACAGAAAAAGCTGTCTGTTCCCTCTTGTCTCCCAAGCCTTTCCATTTTGGAAAAGATTTTCTAAACATTCTTAGAAAGAGTGCATTCTCTCTCCTCTGCCCACAGGTAACAAGGGGATGGCAGATGTTTCAGAAATGGCACATTATATTAAAAAAAAAATCCAATGTCACTAAAACCAGAACAAAAAATGTTTTATACATTAACAAACATTGTAATGAATTTGCACAACCTTAACCGACTGTATACCCAGCATAATGAAATGGTCTCCAGCCTTTCAAAGAAAAAATTACGTATGCTAGCACATAGCTTTAGAAAAGCATTGTTCTTTAAAAAAAAACAAAAACAAAAAAAACCTGCATTTTTCCCAGCTACCATGTAATTTGTGAGATGCATTTTTAAATGTTCTGCAGCAGCAGCGGGCTTCATCAGTCAGATGATACCGATAGATAATTCACCAAACCGTCACATGATCTTCCATCACTCTAAAAGACGCGAATATATTGCCACAAGCTTTGGGAATAATGGGTGCACCTGTTTACGGTGTCACCTCTGTTTGCTAATTGTCTCCTTGAGCTACATTTTACTTCTAATGCATTTATTTTTGACAGGCAGTGTCTATTTAGAAATCACATTACTTCAAGTGCAATTGTTCTTTTGTCTATCAAGTAAATGAAGTGTTGTTATACAGATTTCAGGTTCTGATTAGCAAAGTATCAGAGCCCCAAAAAGGTCAATCAGTTATTTACCTGAGGTAATAGAAGGATGACAGACATCTTGAATATACTTCAGTTCATGCTATAGGCCATAGCATCATAATTACTCAACTCAGCTTAACTTCAATATATATTCCAGGGGTTGGCAGGCTAAAAAGGTGCACTCTGGGAACGTGGCTAGAGATCTGCATCCACGAAGAATTGTAGGTAGGTGGGTCTTATGTTTTCACACATAGTTGTCACCAAATCAAACACATAGGCCCTGGAAATGCCACCAATTGTGGTCCAATGAGTCAGGGAGGCGGGTGCGGGGGAGAGGGGAGGGATGTACACCTATCTGATGACTTGGATGAATTCTCCTTAAAAATAGGTATTTTTAAATGATTTTTCAAATCATGTTTCTCTCCAATTCTGATTGGATGAGTTAGTTCAGAGGGATATAAAGGTGATCACAAGCAAAGCAAAAACCCAACAACTGTGAAAAACTAAACAGTGCTGTCCCTGAAAACTGGAACCAGCTAGAAGCGGGACTGCCCTTGGCTTCTGTTCGGGTGCCACATGGGGGCCAGCTGCCTCCGGGAATGGCAGTGTGAAGGCTGCACCCACAGACACTGGGCTGTGGCATCTCCGTTTGCACAAGCAGAGGCTGGGGACGAACCTAGCACAAACGCAGGCCAGGAGCCGAATTTACACAGGCATGAACACACTCAGGTTTAATAACCAGAAAATATTCATAGTTTGAGGGAGAACGTAACCTGAACACCAACGCACTTCCTAGTGTTCAGACCCAAATGTTGCAATCTCAAGTACCCTCAAATTATTCCTATAGATAATCCACCTGACTTACCGCCTCAAAAGCCACCCCGACCATGAATCATAAAGACAGTTCTATATTTAGGAATCACTTGTCTCTTAAGTGGATCATCTACAGTGTCTTTTTTCATTCCTCCTGATCTCTCCATCCACAAATTGTAAGATTCTCTCCCGCTCCCTGCCTGTGGGTAACTCTCCCTCCACATCCCACACCATGAAATTATCCCTGGTGCAAATTCCAGTTGAGCACCAGCCCAGTGACCACTGTCTCCACCAAGGCTTGTTCACCCCAAGCCTCTCACTGAGTCCTCATGCTCAATCTGCTCCTCTCTGGACACCCACCTCTGATACACGTGTGTGCAGGGTGGCCTCCCCAGGCAGGTGGCAGGGCTCCTGTGGAGTGCCAGGGATCACCGCTACTCAACACACTCGCCAAAAGAAAGATACACAGAAAGCCACGCTTGCCTTAAGTCACATTCTAAATTGGCTCCCTGGAGCCTTCCCCTACCTTGTTCACTAAAGACCGCCAGTGTTTCCTCAGTGTTTAGCATATGCTATGTAACCTGAGCGGGACTCACATTGTATCACTAGTTGTTTTTCCAAAGTGTTTTCCCATCAGGACCATAATTATATGCAAACTACTTGACTTAGAACCATGCGCAAACAAGTTTTCCACGTTCACTAAGATTATTTCACTACCTAAAAGCAAGAAAAGGGGAAGACACATGGATCCTTTCTTGGGGACCCTAAAGCCAGTGAGATTGGGGAGTTCCGGCTTACAGAAGCTCAGACCATGCTCAAGAAGCAAAACCCCTCCGACATCTTCCACTGAAGCGGCGAGGAATGTCCGCTCCGTTCTGCAATTTATTTCAACTCTTAAGTACTCTAATCATGGGAAGTACTTTTTGCTTTTTAAACAGCCTGCTTGTTTTTACAGGTCAAGAGCATAAATAAAACAGTCAAGTTGAAAACTTGGAAAGCTCATTTGTAGAAGAAGGAAGTAGTTACAGATCACCCATTTATTCAGATACCAGGTAGTTCTCAGGAGGTAGCTTTGCCCTATACAAACATCAGGGCTCTAGACAGCCAGCACTCCCGGGGAGGGTCAAGAAGTACCCTATTGTCTTGTCTTGAGGGAAAGTCTCTTGGGGAAAGAATGGGGAGTTGTCAAAACCACACCAGGACTAAACCCTCATATATGTAAAGTTTTAATTCTAATTAACATCCGAGCCAAATATTAAATAGTGATAGGATGAGAGGTGGACTAGTAGCACTGACCATAGATGCATGGCTGAGCTCTGATTTGGCGGTCCTGCAATAGTAAGAATCCTGAAATTTACTAACGATGAAATGTACCCATGTCACCACTAAAGTGGGTCCTGATGAGTGAAATTAAGTGTCTACCAATTACAATGAAGGATCTAACCACTAGTAGATCATTTCTCCATTGCAAAGGATCTCCGGAAAATGAGAAGCCCTGAAGTCCATATATTTAATAAGGTTAATATCTTTGGCTGGAGGGAAGGATGAGAGGGGGAGAGAAAGGGTGGTGGTACTCCCCGTGTCTGAAGGCAGACAGGGAGTCGGGAGATGCCTGGAGCCGCACCCACAGAGGACAGAACGGGGTGTGCCATGAACAGCAGAGGCTAACGCCAGAGAAGGAGTTGGCCCCTGCCTCCCACGATGCCAGGCAGGAGATGCAAAGATGGACAGGGCTGGTAGCAGCTCAACACCACAATAAGCCACCAGACCACGTTTTCACTGCTACCTTCGCTCTATTTCTCCTTTTTTCTGCGTGTGCTAGAAGAGTACCCCTCCCTTTTCTTTTTATCACACATTCCTAATGTCGTGATAAAATGAGGAAGAATGAAAGATTATTATAAAACAGGACTTTTATGGCTAGTGTCTATGGAATAGTCACATTGTTACATATATTTTCTCTAAGTAATCAGGAATGTATTGGTATTTTGAAATTATGTATCTCTAATAACACAAAAGTACTTAAGAACAGAAATAGACAGTAATGGAAAATGCAGTCAACTGTTGACAACATATAGAATTTCTGAAAATAATTTGCAGAGAACAGCACAGCAGATGAGTCAAAATTTTCACAAAAATATTTCTTGCCTCCGATAGTCCAATGTAATTCATTTTCTATCTCTGTTCATTAATCATTGTTAAAATTAGTGATCCATTTCTTCCACTCTGCCATCTGCACTCAGCTTCGTAACAAACATGACACCTTCCTGCATAATAAAACCTGACAACTACTAGGATGCATTTCCAAATAGCTTTCTGCATATTTGCACCTCTATAACAGATTCCGTTGTCAGACAAAAGTGGATTATTTAACCAGAGTTCTTTCTTTATCAATTCTGAACACAGATGTGTGTGAGTGCGTGTGTGTGTGTTAAAATATGATCGAGAAAAAAATCCGTTAATTTTAATTAAAATGCATTCTTCCCGCCTTAAGTAGAAGGTATTTTAAATCCAAGTTCTGCCAGCCAACATCACCCACCAGAAGCACAGTTGGGAGTAGTATGGTTGATATATGAAGTTTACGTAAATAATTCGTGGCTTCATCTTGTAAACTTTTCTAATAAAAAGGATCTTGACATTCCAACCTCCTTAAAAAAGTTTTCATTTTAATATCCTGCTCTATTTTGTTTTTCAGTCTTTGATCATGGAATTTCAAATAAATATTTTTAGGGAAAGACAAAACAATCAAGGAGCCGAGAGATACAGACGAGAACACCGATGAATAATTAAACACATGCCAACCGTTCCCTTGGGGGAGCCGCCACTGGGCCCAAACCACGGGGAAGAATTCTTGGTCTTTCTGGATGACAGGCCCCATGGTGCCAATCATTCTGACCGTGATGGGGATGGAGATGAGAAGCTACCTTGGCTGGGCGGTGGCTCACACCTGCAATCCCAGCACCTTAGGAGGTTGATGTGGGAGGACCACTAGAGCCCAAGAGTTCAAGACCAACCTGGGCAACATAGCAAGACCCTGTCTCAACAAAAAATTTAAAACTTAGCCAGGCATAGTGGCTCGTAGCTGTAGTCTCAGCTACTCAGGAGGCTGAGATGGGAGGATCGCTTGAGCCAACAAGTTCAAGGCTGTAGTGAGCTGTGTGTGCCCAGCCTGGGCAACAGAGCAAGACCCTGTCTCTAAAAACATTTAGGCAGCCATGTTGGTATGTGCCTGTAGTTCTAGCTACGTGGGAGGCTGAGGCAAGAGGATCTCATGAGCCTAGGAGATTGAGGCCACAGTGAACCATGATCGCACCATTGTACTCCAGCCTGGATGACAGACCAAGGCCCTATCTCTCAAAAAATAAGAAAAAAAAAATCGGGACCTTCTTCTTACCCGTTAACAGAGCAGCCTCTCGGGATGAAAATCTACAAGCGCTGAAGAAAAGAGTGCCCACTTGATTGGCAGGGCAGACCGGTGTCCCTACGACCACCCTGGACTGAGTGGGAGATGACAAGGTGACACCAGCTGAAACCATGATGAAAAAGGGCAGCTTGTATAACTCCACTATCCTGCCCAGTCCCAGCCTGTCTCGCCTCGCTGCCCTTTCCTCTAAATACAGCAAGCCCTGAGCAGAGACCACACGCCATTCAGCCCCTTCCCGAGTGCATCTCCCCAGCGCCTGCCCAGCTCTACACAGAGGGAAGCGCAGGTGGACAAGGTGCCTCGAATACACTCAGCCCTTAAGGAGTGTGCCACACAGTAGGACAGACAGGAGACGTGCAGATGTCTCTAAACCAGGATGGAGTGACAGATGCTCTGACGAAGAGAGACCTGTAGAAGGAAAACTCCCTCCTGACCTTCAGGAGTGGGAGGCTGGAGGGACACATGGGAGAAGGTGCAGAAACCAGGCAGCGTCTACGCTGATCAAGACATCAACCAGCAAAGTTGAAGAGGGCTGGGCTCCTGGCTGCAGCAAAGGCTGGCAGAGCATTTGGGAAATGATTGGGCTGGACCAAGGGACTGAAGACACGATCCGGGCTGGAGCTACCGTTCCCCTGTCTTCAAGGGACATGAAGTCGGGGGCACAAGAGGGAGACTGAAGAGTTAGCACATCCAACAAATCACATGCAAAGTCAAAGGCCGCAGCTCGCGGAAGGCAGAGCTCTGTAACAAACTGCACTTTCTTTGAAATTAAACAAATGGCTGCTAGATCAGTGGTGGCCAGTGAATCTCAATCCCCCCCCCCCCCCCTCTCTCTCACACACACACACACACACACACACACACACACACACACACACACACACACGACTATTGACAGAGCCGAACTTTTTGTTTAATCCCCCTGGTTTATCTTTCTCTGTCCTCACAGCCTGGTGTGGAGCTTGGAGCGGATCCCCTAACTAAGCCTGATTAGAATGAGAACAGTCAAAAGACAAACTTTGCAAAAATCAAGGTTTAAAATAGAAATAGCAACTGACCCTCAGCTGCACTGCTGCCGGCTGGGACAGTGACAATAGCGACTCTTTTGTTAAACTTCCCTGTGAGACGTGCTCACCAGACTGGGGTGGGTATGTGTGTCTGTCTGTCTCTTATATGAGAAAGTGGGAGAAAGGTTTTAAAATAGCCTTGGCTTCAAAAAAAAAAAAAAATTAATCGCGAATTACCATTCACCCCTTAGCAGCCAAAACGTCTGTTGATTCATTTAACATATATAAAATCCAAAGCTTTCCTATAAATATTTCAGAACTTGAAACCTTCCATTTTGTCTCTGGCCCTGAAAAATCACACAGACACATGCGTGCACAAGAATACACACACACACAGACACACACACAGAGGCACAACTGCGGAGGGGGACCTTGGGGATCTGGGAGGGTGTGAGACCCCTCCCCCCCAGCATTGTCTCCCAGCCACCCGTCTCCTCTAGCCTGGAGTTCCCTCTTCCCTTCACATGTCTGCATCCTGACACATTCAATTTCAGGTTATCAGCACATCTGAATTATAGAATACTGATGGGGATAGAGGGCAGGCCTCTCCGGGCTGATTAGCACCATTTAAGAAAGCTTTCACCAGCCGGCTTCATTGGCTGGGAGCGCCACCATGGTGGGTGGCCTTTCTGTATTAGAAGTCAACACAGAGCTGTCTCATTTGAATTAAATATGGACAAAAAGAAAGATCTGATTATGCTTATTCATAGCTAACCTTTCAAGTTCACCAGGCTGCCAAACTTGGAAGTGAAAACTGAAAGTTCCTTTCCTGTTGCTGCTGGATTTCTTATTTTCTCTTGCAGCTTTTCAGTGTAGTCTGAAGTGTGTGTGTGTGTGTGTGTGTGTGTGTGTGTGTGTGTGTGTGTGTGTGTGTGTGTGTGTGTTTAAATTTCAACCTAGCCTAGCCTAGTCTGGGAGTTTCTTTCTAGAAAGACGCATCAGGAGAGATTCAGGGAAAAGCTTTTAACTTCGAGCTAGAAAACAATGGAAACTCGGGGTCTGATTTTAACCCGTAAATGTGTGAAATACACACACGCACACGCGCACACACACACAACTTCTTGCAGCAGAATGAGTAGCTGAAAATCTGATTTGTGTAAATGACTTTTTGACTTGGCGCTGAGTGGAGCAGTGATTCAAAAAAAGGCCAAAACGCACAGAAGATTGGGAAAGCCAAGTTGCGAATGATACCGCCTTTCATAGTAGCATTACCTTTACGTTGTCACTTTCACAGACGCACATATCCCGTTATTTTTAATTTTCATCCTTCCTCAGCAATGGGCAGCTCCTTCAACACTGACTTAATAAAAGGAGCTGGTCAGAATGATGGTCCCTGGGAGGTGCCAGGGAATCTGGTCCCAATGGGTTCTGTCGCCAGCTCCACGGGTGATGGCACCGAAGCGTGGCTTCTGCAGGGCTCTGGGTTCCAGAATCCAAGACAGGGAAGGGACCCAGTAAATGCTTTCCAAAATCATTATGCTAGAGACCAGCCCTGGCATCCACAGATGGAGCCAAAGCTCTGGTCCCATTCAGTTCAGTTTAACAAATATTTATTGAGCATGTACTGTTTGCTGTGCGCTGTGCTACATCCTGGGGTCTCACAGAGGAGTTGCAGCATGCTGCTCCCACCAGAGCCCTCCTCCCACCTCCTCCTTGGGGCTCACTGCCTTTGCCAGCCTAGGGGACATCAGGACATCCTCCCTTATGCCTGTCCATGCTGTGGAGTTCTCTGTCCCCCCGAACTTCCCGTCCCTGAGCACCCATGCCTTACAGTCTTGGTGCCCTAGGACCCCCGCCTTGCACAGGTCATTACTAGGAGAGTTCGTCTTGGCTCTCCGTTTATGCTGCAAATTTCATGAGGGCAGAAATTTTATCTCCTCCTCCTTGGAGGCGTCCTCAGAAAATCCCAAATGTTAAGGCAACCAGCCCCCACCAGCCACTGGGACACAAACAAGGAGGCATCATGAGCATGGCAGAGTTGTGCAGTCCATGCCCAAGGGTGAGGTCCCCCTACGTCCCCACCACTGTAGGGAGGTGACACTGTTGCCCCTCACTCTCCACCAATGACCCAGGTCCCTCTGAGCATCTGGCAGCCAAGAGCTGGAGGATGCCACAGTGCTCTACAAACACCAGTAAGACAAGTCCACGTTGCATCTCCAAGCCCGCAAGCAAGGATGAGCCCTCCCTCCTGGGGCAGCACACGCAGGGGCAGCAGCATAGCTGAGTTCAGGAAGCACGAGGCTGCCTTGCTGCCCCTCTGTCAGTCCCCAGAACCCACAGCCTTGAAATACAAGAGCAAAGCCTGCCGCCAGGCACCAAGGAACGTGGCCTCTGAATCAGCGCAAGCCCCATGCTCTGACCCATGCATCAGCCCAAAGTTACAAGGCATAAGCGCTTCTGTCGTGTGGATGCCTCAGGAAAATGCGGTGGTACAGCTCTACGACTGTCCCTTCCCACCTGCACCTGGAGGACCTATGTCCTGGGCAGCCACCATGGAAAAGGAGGAAGAGAGAACGATGAGGAGACCAGCCAGGTAGGCTCAGCCACTCACCTGGGGGCTCCTGCCAACGGAGGAGCACCAGGCTCTGTGTCCTTATTTGTCTTTTACGGGTTGGTGGAGTTTCTCTTTGATGAAACACCACCATCGCCACCTAAACCAAACCCGTATTTCTGAAAGGGGTGAACTAGATTTCTCATCACTAGCTTTGAACCTGCAGACCTCCCATGGTGCCAGTAATTACATTGCCAATGAGACGCAGAAGTGCACCCACCAGCAGCCTGAGATGTGAAGAGGGGTGGGAGTCCTCTCAATAAAGCACTCACCAGGATGGGCCAGCCATGCTTCTGTCGGGTGCAGGAGCCCTCCCCAGGGAATGGCGAAGGAGGTTCAGGAAACACCGGCCACTCTCACCCTGCTCCACCCCTCAGCCATCCGCAGCCCTTCTTCACTGTTCCGGCCACAACTTTGTGCTATCCAGACTTTTAGTTACTTAATACTTTTTCTAAAAATTAACTTTAAATCAGCTCACTTTTTTTTTTTTTGATAAGTTACCTCTCTGTTGCCCAGGCTGGAATGTGGTGGTGTGATCATAGCTCACTGGAGCCTTGAACTCTTGGGTGCAAATGATCCTCCCACCTTAGCCTCCCAAAGAGCGGAACCATAGTGCCTACAGGCATAAGCCACCACGCCTCCTCTTTTTTTTTTCTTTTTATAACTTAGCCTCACCTTAAGCAACAGCAGCTACAAAACTTACAGCTATAATGTGCTAGTCATATTTTTCTAATAGGTCTTTAAGTACCCAATAATCTATCTATCATGCAAAATACTCTCACCCAGTGGGAGCCACATTTGCGGAGAGCTCAACAGGTGCAGCTGAGCCTGTGGAGTCAATGGGATGGGCCAAGGGGTGTGAAGCATGAAGATCTTGGTCTCCTTATTTCTAGGAGTAGGGCTGGGTTTGGGGATACGAAGGCCATGCCCACACAGCTGCCTGTGCCTGTTCCTCCTGCTCTGGGGCTGAAGCCTCTGCAGGTTTGCTAGACTCTACCAAGTATGGTGGCCATAGCTGCTGATGCCTGGGTCATAACTTCCTAGCAGAAGGCCATCACCCTGTCACTTCCCAACCTAAAGAAGGATTCTCAGTGGCAGCAGCACAGTGGGTGGCCAACGAATTTCCTTCTGACTCCACCCTGAACTCACCAAGAGTGTCACTGCCAAGAAAGCTCTGCCTGAGAATTGCCAATGGCCAACATGCAACGGAGGATGGCCTTGGACTTGAACCAACCCCTCCTCACAGCATCCCACTATACTCACACAGCTGTGGCTTCTGCCCAAAAACACTCCAGAAGAAACTCTGCAGTGAGTAGGAGAATCCTCTTCTCCTACCCAGCAAACTCTAAAAAGACAACTCTAATGACTCCACAAATTGTAGATATTTTGGAACAACTGCTGTAACGTTCCGAAACCTGAACAAGGAAATACCTAATGCCCCACAGGAGGCAGGACTCAAAAGTCAAAGAACAGACATTTTGCATTTACCGGAATTCAAGTCTAAAATGAGGACACTTTAGACATGAGTCACCTCTACATTTTTCAAGATCTTAATGATTAAGTGGTAGACTTGCAAAAAAGAAAGAAAACCCAATAAATAATCTCTAAAAAAGGCAGAAGAGAGAAGCATCTAATGCCCAGGCACAGTGGCTCATGCCTGTAATCCCAGCACTTTGGGAGGCCAAGGAAGGTGGATCACTTGCGGTCAGGAGTTTGAGACCAGCCTGGCCAACATGGTGAAACTTCGTCTGTACTAAAAATACAAAAAAATTAGCCAGGCATGGTGGTGGGTGCCTGCATTACCAGCTACAGGGGAACCTGAGACAACAGAATTGCTGAACCCAGGAGGTGGAAGTTGCAGTGAGCCAAGATCGCACCACTGCACTCTAGCCTGGGCAACAGAGCGAGATTCTGTCTCAAAAAAAAAAAGAAAGAAAGAAAGAAAGAAGCACCCAATGTCCACCTATCTGTTCTTTCACATTTTAAACAAACAACTGGGCTTACGGGGTGGGTCTATAGGCTTGTAGCATGGCCTCTGGGACACCAAGATGACAGAAGACGATGACGGAAAGTTCTGGAGGATGGGATTAGGTTTCTAGCCTTGGAAAAGCCATTGCCATTTTATAGGCCCTATAGCAGTGGTTCTTAGACCTCGGTTATGCATCAGAGTCACCTAGAGGGCTTGTTAAAATACAAACTGCTAGGCCCGACTCGCAGCGTTTCTGATTAGATGGGTCTGGGGTGGGGCCTGGGATTTGCATTTCTAACAAGCTCCCTGGTGACCCCCATGCTGTTGCACCAGGACCACGGCCCTAGTTCATCTCAGGACCCGCTGCTGCATTTTCTTTTCTATGAGAGAAAGACGGCATTCATCCCTGCTCCCCAATGTATCCCTTTGGTAATGTGAAATTTTGATCATCAGAAGAGTGTGAGGTCTTTTCTCTTTAAAGTGTAATCACCCATATATGAAAGCATCAGAATATAAATGACGCAGAAAAAGCAAAAACCTTGGATGCCAATTCCTGTTCTATGCAAAATCGCTACCCTGTCCCCACCCCCAACTGCAAACTAAATGAAAAAGGAGGGGCTGAGTTGCTACAAGCTTCTCTTAGATTTAACCTCAGAGAGAGGAGCCTCGCTCTGTTTCCAGGCTGGACTGCAGTGGCATGACCTGAGCTCACTGCAACCTCCGCCTCCGGGTTCAAGCAATTCTCCTGTCTCAGCCTCCCGAGTAGCTCACATGTGCAAGCCACCATGCCCAGCTAATTTTTGTATTTTTTTTTAATAGAGATAGGGTTTCACCATGTTGGCCAGGATGGTCTCAATCTTTTGACCTCATGATCCACTCGCCTCAGCCTCCCAGAGTGCTGGGATTACAGGCATGAACCACTGCACCCGGCCGAAATTTATTATATTTTTAACGCTATACTTATTTGAACGCAATAATAAAAAAATAAGGTTTTTTTGCTGGACACAGTGGCTCATGCCTGTAATCCCAGCACTTTGGGAGGCCAAGGCAGGTGGATCACTTGAGGTCAGGAGCTCGCGACCAGCCTGGCCAACATGGTGAAACCCTGTCTCTACTAAAATTATAAAAACTGGCCAGGCGTGGTAGTGCACACCTATAATTCCAGCTACTCAGGAGGCTGAGGCAGAATTGCTTGAACCCAGGAGGCGGAGGTTGCAGGGAGCTGAGGTCATGCCACTGCACTCCAGCCTGGGTGACACAGCCAGACTCTATCTCAAAAATAAAAATAAATAAAAATTTGTGATGACAACATAGGACTTACGTACTAAAGAACTAATCAGACAAATATACACATTTGTAAAACATTCATCTATCAAACGGTACTGATTGGTAGAGATGACCATGGTGCTTGCCGAT
This sequence comes from Sapajus apella, assembly GCF_009761245.1. Taxonomy (NCBI): domain Eukaryota; kingdom Metazoa; phylum Chordata; class Mammalia; order Primates; family Cebidae; genus Sapajus; species Sapajus apella. The sequence continues at coordinate 9,976,598 of NW_022437008.1, forward strand.
GAGGAATGGTGGTGAGAAAGCACTCTTTGATAACACATTTGATGTACTTTCCCTTTCTGCGCCAAAGGCATTTCCAACTATCTAGGAGACAGGAAACAACTATACATTATACAACTATATAATCAACATTTCTTTGCCAGAAAAATACTCAGAAACACCCGAGGATGTGAGCATGCCTTTCTTAGGGTAAATCTCAAGATCCTGGGCTGTGCCTGGTTATCTGTGAAGCTCCTACGTGTTCTCAAGTTGAAGAGGAGGATGGAGCTAGCTTCAGCTTTAACGTCCCTTCTGTCACCAGAGTCGTTGGAAGTGGCCTGGAGGTGAACTGGTTTTGTAGGTCATGTATCGACACCATCGTGGTTAGCATATTTGCAGCCACCAGTGATGTCCCCATGGCCAACGACTTCCATTTAAACACAAGATGGGCTAACACCTTATTCTCAGGTGTAAGGATCATGGCTGAAATGGCGCCAGTGGAGAACCAACAGCTCAAGATAGCTCCACATGGCACACACAGACTCCCGTGAGGACCGAAGAGGAGACACCAGGAAGGAAGCCAGTAACAACCTGTCCGCTGCCCTAGTTCTGCAGAGTCCAAAAACCCTGGTGACAAGATAGCTTGCTCTGTGTGCTCAAGGTTGACCAGGTCAAAGACAGCGATTGGAAAGGACTTTCACAGCTTCAGAGTTTGAACAAAGAGGAAACAAATTTCCATGCAGACTCACAGTGAGCAGCTCCTCCGGATGCAACGGGTCCGCCCCGGAGCAGCATCAGCTCACTGTCACTGACAGTATGCTGGCCTTGCGGTGACCACCTGCCCTCCCAGAGCTTCAGCCCCTCCTGGGAGGCAGACCAGCAACGGCATTCAAGACCCCAGTATTCTCCAACACCGCGCTGTTTAGTTCTTCCCTGTAAACAGAGTCAACCCAAAGCTGGTCAGCTGCTAGCCACATGGTGGTAATGAGCCCAGGAGCCTGGAGTTCACTATTATTTCTGATTTACTCTCTTCCTGATCTTTCATTTTATCAGCAAAACATCCTCTTGGCAATGGTTATTAAGCTAAAACTTAAATAAAAAGAAATGCAAGAGAGAGTTTCCAAAAGGCACTGCATATGAAAGGAAAATATTCAGACCCCAGACTTGGCCTTGACCTTTTACTGTCTTTTAACATTAAACATTTGCCCCACCTTCGAAAAGATAAATGTGGCTTTTGATGACAGCCAATGTTATCTGAGGATTAAAATAGCCCTCTTGCAGTGCTCAACATTAAAGTCTTCCGCATTTGCAAAATTGCAAACAGATGCAACTCAAGTACCTGCAAATAATCTGCCAAGACCAATTTCAAAAGGGAGATTTCAAAATATGTGGAAGTCATTAGGACATGTATTATTTTTGCAATGAATAGGCGCCAGGAGTGTCTCAAGGAGCAGATGGGTGCTACTTTGTTTATAAAAGATCAACAGAATATTCGGCTGTAAATGAAGACATATAAGCTATATGAAACAATTATGGTAAAATGGCGAACATTTCAAAGCTAATTGTAATGGTCTTTTAAGATCTGAATCCCTCATTTCTTACTGCATGCTAAAATATCATTTTAGTTTTGGATCTTGATTGATATAATTACCAAAATGACAGAAAATTAAAGTAAATGCTGTCAGTTTTACTGTTGTAAATGTTGTCAGTTTATCACTTGTTTACAGTTGCACCAATACTGATAAATGAATATTTTTCAACATGAATAAAAAATGTGACCTCTATCTCCCGGAAATCTTCAAAAAGGACAGCCCCAAACATTAAGAACCCAAGCAGACAGAGTGAACCTCAAACTGCATTATAACAGAATCCCAAATAGCCTCTCTCTTCCACAGGCCCGGCTTCAGGGAGCTCCTGTTGCTAATAAAAATCTCCACAATATGACAGAAGGAAACAGAACCAGCCGCCACTCGCCCTCACTCTGGTCTTTCTGGACGCCCGTGTCACCGCCCAAGCAGGACTGAGTTAAGCCCCTATTCTATTTTCCTGTTTTATATTGGTAATCATGTGAATTAGATAATTACTCATGGAAAATGTGATTAAACATACGTCTCTATTGCCAATACCGAATCATGAAGAAAGGGCATTTCTGCGAATTGCTTTTAACATAAATAGCAAACTGGGCTCGTAAAAAATGTCCAATTAGGCCAATACCTAATGATGGATGGGCTGATCCCATGACTTGCACAGATGCAAATTGCACGCAGGAAAAATGAGGAATCGCCTAAGACGTCTTGGATCTCTGTTTCCACACAAAAGACTTTTTGCCCAGGATGCTTTCAGAATTTCATGAACTCCTGCGAAGTTGAGTCTCCTCTTTTTTCTTTTTTTCTACCCTTAAGTTTCTGTGGGGCCTTAAATTCTGTGTGCTGCAGAAAGACTCTCTCCACAGCTGTAAATTTAGGGGACACGGGAGAGAGAGAGAGAAACTTGGGCTAAAGGCACGGGTCTGGAAGGAAGAGCAAGGGCGTTACAGAGGCTGCCGCCAGCTGCCCCCAGTGGTCTGCAGATGCAGAGGCCTCCTGGGGTCCAGCGCTCTCCCCCCACCCCAACGCCTCTCCATGCTAATCACCCCTGAGCACCAGAGCAGTTTCCAAGGAGGCCGTTGGCTTCAGCGTTTCCTTCCTCTCTTTCCCGAGTCACCAGCACCACTTTTCCGTAAATCTTTAAACCAAGCGCACATATTCTCCCATGACAGGGTCTACGCAGACGAAGACCTGCACCCTACAATCACTGATGAAATTTGTATTGACTCCAAAATCAAAAGTAATGAGAAGAAAATTGGTTCACAGCCTGACCCGACCGTTCCAGACTGCTGTATTGAAGTTGCAGAAAGACATTTTTTTTTTATTGTCTCCAGATTTCAATTAATGACATTGAGACACCCCACCCTGGCATCATCGGTTTGAACAGAGGATCAGATTTAAGAAGTTTCACTAAATTCATTACTGTAATCGTATCCTGTATTTCTGGAAAACCTTCCTGCTTTGTAAAGGGAAAAGATGCTTTTTACAAATTGAGGGACACGTGTGGTCCCCCAAACCGAATGCATCCACCCGAATCCGTGTTCTTTAGGCTCATGTGTGTGCTTCTGTGTAAAATTTACATGCATGCAGGAGATGTCCACAATTGCAGGGTCATGAAATCCCAGCCCATCTCAGCTGCAACTACCTCCCTGCAAATATTTCTTGTTGGGTTTTAGCACCCAAGCTAAAATTTCCTCTTCTCACCACCCCAAGCTCTAAAGCCATATGTTCCCACCAAATTAGTAAGAGTAAACCCCACCAACAATCACCCTGAAAGCCACAAATGAGAGCCATCCTCTTTTGAATGAAGAAAAAAAAAGGGGGGGGGAATAGATCCAGAGATACTATCACTGCCCCTATCTTGAGTAAAAATGCAAATTATGCCACACGGTGCTAAATTATTCTGGGATATTTCATAATGTGAATTAATACCCACTAGAGGCTAAGCCGAGATCATCAAACTCATTTCACATAAGACAACGAATTTAACCACCCGTGACTCAATGAGTGAGAAGTTAACATGATACCAGAAACACTAACCACTCCAAGGTAGATTGTCTTTAAATAAAATAACCCATTTTAAAGACTTTTCAGCCCAGTGCTAACTTTTTCAGATTTCACCAGATGGCAGAACATTTAATGTTCAGGCTTTCGGCTCATCTGATGATGAAAATTATTTCTGTGGGGATCAGGATTTATCTAGTCACCATCTTCTATCAAGCCCAAGTAAAAATCCTATTTCACTAAAGTGAAACCACAGAAACAAAAGCACTTTGCTACTTCCCAATCTCTGCACAGTTGGGCTACCGACTCCTAGTTGGCTAAAACAAATGTCACATTTTCAGTTCACATTGAAGGGTCCACATTCCAGAGGAGGTTTGGATGATTTTCTTTTTTCAAACAAGAACAATCAAATTGAAGATAACTCTCTGGAAGAGAGTTAAAAAAAAAAAAAATCAAAGGTTCTCTACCCCAACGCCAAATGTATCCCTAATGCACTTGAACAATAAGGCGGGTTGTGTTTCTACCCTGGAAAAACACCGTGCATATGAATCCTAGGAATTTAGTATATCTGACAGTTTCTCTCAACCACCCATAACATTCTTTCCTGTCTCATTGGAGCTGGCAAAGGAGAATTCTGTAATTGAGTGGTACAGAACATGTGCCCTCCTTGCTAGAAGATGACAGATGGATTATAAAAACTTCAAAGAAGAGCCTTCGGAGCACCAGGGGAGAGATAGTGGGTATTTGAACTCTCCGTCTTTACCCAGGAGACAATGGCATTCTGACATGGAGCATATATCAAGGAATGGTGTAACTAGATAGACATAATCTTTCTTTTCACTAAGTATTTAACATTCTGTTAGGAACAAGTTTCAGCCCGGCTAAAGTGCAACTCATCTTCATGCTAATCGTCATACTGCAATAGTGACACGGCCCGCACCCCCCCCCAACTTTTGATTGTGGTTAAATCGGTCTTTTAGAAAACTGATTCTAATTTTTTTTTCTTAAAGAACGGGAACAGCTTCTGCTTTTGGAAGGAGAAAAAAAAAAGTAGAAACGAAGCATCGGGTTGGGATTATCGTCTTTTCTGACTCACTAATCTGATGAGGCTTTTATTTGCGACGCTTGTTCCCTTCCCTATGACTAAGGAAGGGCTCTCACACATGGCTCACAGACCACATGCCACCAATTACCCATCTCGAAGCGCAGCCGTGACTCACCTGAGCCCGGCTGGTGCTGTCGGCGCCACCCCACGTGTCCCCAGCAACCAAACCTCCCCGAGACCCCTCCCGTGCACCCACCCAGCAGGGGCACACACAGACACAGCCCATGGGTGGGGAAGCAGGCACAGATTCTGAATGACACAGTCTCCTGCCTCCAGTCCCACATTTCAGCTGGGAAAAACAAAATCAAAACAACGCAGAAACACAATTCACAAGCAATTCTTAAAATCCAAGCTGTGCATTGTTGGGCAGCAGAGGGGCTGCTGTCAACACAGCCCTGATGAGAGAACGCGTGTCCCTGGCCCCGAAATACTGCTCCACGCTGAAGCCCAAACTGCAATAAGACTCGCGTTGATATGATGAATTGTAAGCCAAAAAAAAACCTTAAATTTTCTATGTCTCTTAAAATTTTGATAGAGACATGAAATGGCTTATAGAATTCTAATTATAGCAACAGACTTCAAAAAATGTCTCAATGTCAGAGATTAGTGAATCAAAGGCACATTTTTAAAATCAATTTTTCCTTCTGAATATGAACGGTATTTATCATTCACACTGCCCTCTGGAAACACCAGCTAGGATCCCTCTCCACATTTGACTCGGAAGGTCTTCCTATGTAAGGAGGCTGATGATCTGAAAGCTTCCAAGGGGTAAAGATTTGCCTAAAGGGTGATGGTTCCAACGGGGATGCGTACTGTGGGTGTGCGCTTCAGGAACCGACTCCAGATCTTCTCACCTCACTACTGCGCATCATCGCCGCCATCACCATCACCGTCATCGTCAGCATTTCAAAACACTCTCTACCTTCTTTAAAGCCCCACAAAATAAATGGAGTTAAAATTGAATTTGTTTTATGAGAATCACAGCCACTTTTTAAAATAATAAGATATGCCCTAAATATTCCTACAGTGAGGAATCTGTCCCTTCTGCCATTCCTATGGAGGCACAAAAAACGCTTTAGAGCTACCAAGCTCATCTATCTGGGATCTGACGGAGAATCTACCAAGAATTAGGCCGTGGATCTAATCTTGGTCTCCAATCCAGCTTGACACCTTAGCCACTCCATTATGCAGGCAAAGATTCCCATTTTGGGGGTACCTTTATTCTGGATTGCTGATGGCCCCAGGCACAGGTGTCTAATGGCCATGACTACTCACTCAAAAGAAAAAAAAAAAAAAAAGATAGGCACATGTCTTTCGGGCTATGGCATACAGATGGCAGAAAACACAATAAAAAATCCAGAGTCCATTCTCATCACTAGGAATGCTGTTGACTTGAAGTAGATGAAGGATAAAGCCTCTTGCCTGATCTCAGGGTATGTACCCCAGCCTTCTACCCTCCAGAAGTTTCTTCAGCTCCCCCTGAGGCACTGGATCCCCCTGGTGAGACTAGGAATGTGGTCCCCAGCCACAGTCAGCCAGGGCCAACAAGAATTTTAGGGATCATTCCCTAAAGAGGATAGAAGGTATTTGTAAAAGTGGAAGATTTGTTGATTACGGCCATTCTGGCAGGAGTGAGGTGGTATTGCCTTGTGGTTTTGATTTGCATTTCCCTGATCATTAGTGATGTTGAGCATTTTTTCATAAGTTTGTTGGCCATTTGTATATCTTCTTTTGAGAATCATCTATTCATGTCCTTAGCCCACTTTTTATTGGGATTGTTTTTTTTCTTGCTAATTTGTTTGAGTTTGTTGTAGATTCTGGACATTCGTCCTCTGTCACATGTATAGATTGTGAGGATTTTCTCCCACTCTGTGGGTTGTCTGTTTACTCTGTTGGCCTTTTTGCTGTGCAAAAGCTCTTTAGTGTGTATATATACACAATGGAATACTACACAGCCATAAAAAAGAATGAATTAATGGCATTCACAGCAACCTGGATGGGATTGGAGACTATGATTCTAAGTGAAGTAAATCAGGAATGGAAAAATCAAACATCGTATGTTCTCACTCCTAAGTGGGAGCTAAACTATGGGAATGCAAAGGCACAAGAATGACACAGTGGACTTTGGAGACTGAAGGGGAAGGGGTAGGAAGGGGGTGAGGAATAAAAGACTCTAAATTGGATGCAGTGTATACTGCTCAGGAGATGCGTGCACCAAAATCTCACCAATCACCACTACTCATGTAACCAAACACCATCTGTTTCCGAAGAACCTATGGAAATGAAAAAAATTTTAAAACAAGTGGAAGAATTCGCTATTTAATTTTTTCTTTTAATTTCAAGGCCACACGATGCCTTGAACAGGCAGCAACATGCTAAGGAGGCTGTTTTTAAAGGGTCCTGGGGACCATCAGCAGGAAGACTGGTGAGTTCCTGCTCCCCCTTCAACACATTATAGAAAAACTCAGTGTTTTGACCAATGCAAAAACCTGGCTCTTTTCCTAAGGCCATTTGCACCCACACCAACCAACCTTATAGGAATCAAGAGGGCATCTTGGGTTCCACCTGCAAACCATCATTTCATCATTGTCTGTGTTCATGTACTTGATGGGTGGCCCAAACAGCATCAGAAATGGTTTCTGATTGGACCCAGAAAATGCAGACACACGGTCTTATGTAGAACCACACCTATCTGAACGCAGACACTCAAGGACACCCAGGGAGTGCTCTGTGATCAGGTGGCCTTCTGGCTTATTCCCCGCTGATGATAGGGAATCCTGAGTATCCACAGTGTTGCTGACTGCAGGGACAGACACACCCCGACATGTTCTTTGTAGACCGGGTCATGGGTCTCAAGTTTACAGAGACCTTAACCCTAAACACTGTGTAACATCATGGACGGGCTATGTGTGCTTTGAAAACTCCTTTAAAATGAGGAAGCAATAATACTACTTTTATTAAAAAGGAATTCTATTTTTAAAGTGTTTGACCCTTGATATCTGTCCCCCTCAAACAAACAAACAAACAAACAAAAAACAGACATCATTGGAAAAATCAGAACTAACTTGGTCCTTGTATATGTTATGCATTTATAGCACCTTTTAAATCATGGAGGGAGTGGTATAGACAGGAGAGAAATCATAGTTGTCTTGGTGTTTAGAGAATCAAAGGGTCTTCCCAGTCCCTGTGTCTGCACATTACTCAGCTCTGACTCCAAAGCTCAATGACTTCTCTAAGTAGAAGACTCATCCCTCTCTTCACGCCCAGCCCTAGCGAGGTCCTGCTCTGCTTACCGGCCAAATCAATCAGCTTCACCAGCCACTTTCCCCAAGACCCTTGCAGACCTGACTTCAGCAAAAGGGCAGAAAGCGCTTCCTAGCAAAATACACGAGAGCCCTTCGACAGACAGATGATGCCAGAGAGACTTGCCCCAACACCCGAAATCACGCCAGCACTTACTCCACGCAGCTCAGTGCCCCGAGAGCTCAGCCTGCATGTGTCACCACAGTGTGACAAACCTTTAAATCACCCATTAATATATATGTTCCCTGTAGATGAAACGCAGACCTCAGCGTCAACAAGAGGGGAAAGGGTTAGGGTCTTTGAAGGAGGCCCGCACAAGAAAAGCCTTTTTTAAAAGTGCATTTTCATCTTTCTTTTTCACAGTGATCTTCTGCCATGGTGGAATGTAAACACCACAGGAATAGACAGAATCGTGAATTAAGGATTTGGACGCCTTGCTTTAGAAGTAATCTTCAAAGAATGCACATCCCAAACATCAGAGTCACACAACAAGGCTCCGAGCTGCTTGTGACTGCCTGGAGAACAGCACAGGTCACACCGATTATTACCAGTTGGGTCCTGAATTGCTTTTAAAAATCAATAGAAAACATGTTCTTACATCTCCTCTACTTGGCAAGAGGGCAGATTGAGGGAGTGCTGCCTTTGCCCAGAAAGAAACCATGTAAAGGATGTCCCCCCAAAGCGTTCTCGACAGGGGGCATGAATAGGAACTAGGTTTGCAGGTCTCCCTCGACTAGATGCTTTTCTAGCCACCACTAGAGCCTGGTGGCTTTATGAATGCTCCCTTTGGTCTTCCACCTCCATTCCCCAAAAGGGCAACAGCTTGGCCACAGCAACACAGCACGGTGGGAAAGAGAGGTTCTATAAGCCAGGGTGGGGGATTTCCACCTGAACTCAGCCACTTGCCCTGCATGTGGGTTTTTTGTGTTGCTTTGATTGATTTTTGTTTGGGGACAGGCTCTTGCTCTGTCACCCAAGCTGGAGTGCAGTGGTGCAATCAGGGCTCACTGCAGCCTCGAACTCCCAGGCTCAAGTGATCCTTTTTGCAGGTGGTTTTTGGTAAGTCATTTGGTGCTCTGAGCCCCAGGTATCTTGTTTTGAAAATCACACTGATGATCCCACCTCACAGGACTGCTGAAGATTTAGAAAAAAAAAAAAAATGCAGGGAAAGTTACCTGTAAAACTCATGCCTCAGTGGCATGTTAAAATATCCTCATCATCCTCCCCTCCTCCTCCTTCTCTTCCTGTCTAATATGAATATTAGTAATAGTAAGCATATTGCAGCCATTCATTTCCAACTCTTTGGAAGCACAGTACTAGGCACTGGATAAATAGTGGCTGAAAAATTTAAAAGACATTGAGTATTGTATCCACACAGATCATCTTCTTTAGAAAAACTCAAGCAAGGGTCTCCTCAAAACCCAAAAGCAAAAGTCATGAAATCCGCGGAGCGTGCTTTTGTGAGCACAGAACCCAGAAGCATCCTTTAAGATTAAATCTGTATGAAAGGCACAAAAGTCAAATACTGAACAATGCATTAATTACGCACAACCAAAGATCTGGGGAAGGTTAACCCCCGTTTGGCAGCAAGTGGAGTTCTTGAATTTGATATGAAATCTGCACACGGCAGTGACTTGTCCTTCCTCCTTAATGTCACCCAACTTTTGGGGGAGGGGTGCTAAAAAAACAATAGGAAGGAGTAGACACACTCAAGGGTGTTCCTTGTTAAAAGATGAAATCTAGTAGGCATCAGAAATAATCACTCCTCAGAACCGCTGCTGGCCAAGGTCAAAAGCCAGACATACCTGAAACAGTATTAATAACATTTAGTCCCACTGGTTCCATTAGGGAGTTATGAAGACCATTTCTAACTCACGTGGGATGGGCAGTTTATAAGATGAAAGGTTCGAAGGCTTTTTCCAATCACACATCCTCACTGCAGCTATACCATTCAAGAACACCTCCCCAACTTCACCAGATAGAAATCTGAAGATTCTGGCTGGGCACAGTGGCTCACCCCTGTAATCTCAGCACTTTGGGAGGTGGAGGCAGGCAGATCACTTGAGACCAGAAGTTCGAGACCAACCTGGCCAACACAGTGAAACTCCATCTCTACTAAAAATACAAAAAAATAAAATAAAATAATTAGTTGGGCATGGTGGCAGGTATTTGTAATTCCAGCTCCTTGGGAGGCTGACACATGAGAATCACTTGGACCCAGGAGGCGGAGGTTGCAGTGAGCCAAGATTGTGCCATAGCACTCCAGCCTGGGTGGCAGAGAAAGACTCTGTCTTGAAAGAAAGAAAGAAAAAAGAAGGAAGGAGGGAAGGAAGGAAGGAAGGAAGGAAGGAAGGAAGGAAGGAGGGAGGGAGGGAGGGAGGGAGGGAGGGAGGGAGGAGAGAGGAAAAAGGAAAGAAATCTTTGAAGCCACAAGTTCTTAAAATCACAGATGAGGCTGCTGACGAATCATAGTCATTTCCTGTGGTCTTCTGCTACTTTCTATTGGTTTGAATTCAAACATTCAAACACAAAGATTCAGTGAACACACTACATGTGGCTCTTTCATGAACAGGGCCACGTCGATTCTGTGCAGCTTTGACCTGTGGGGCTCCAGAAAAACCTCTCCGTGGGTTGAAGTCAAAGAAACGATTTATGAGGACTTCCGTTACTGAGTCAGCCTTCCTGATGCTGCTGTCTGCACCGTAAGGTCACAGGGTCTCGGGAGATAAGGGTCTACAATTGACTCTGTGATTGTGGTGTGAAATACTCTCTGATTTGGTAAAATGTCACTAAATGGGACAATCTGGAGAAAACCAAATAGGTAATAAATAAGGTTTGCTAATGTTGAGGGAGACAGTGTCTGTCACGCAGACTGAAGTGCAGTGTCTTGATCACGGCTCACCACAGCCTCAACCTCCCGAGTTCAAGCCATCCTCACACCTCAGTCTCCCGAGTAGCTGGGACTATAGGTGTGTACCATGACACCAGCTAATTTTTTCAAATGTTTTGTAGAGACAGACTCTTGCAATGTTGCCCAGGCTGGTCTTGAACTCCTGGCTCTACTCCTAGGCTCAAGCCATCTTCCCACTTCCCAAAGTGCTGGGATTACAGGCACGATCCACCATGCCCAGCTGTGAATGTTTAACCATGCCTCCAGGTTTGAGGTGTAACCCATCAGAGAAGAACTGCGAAGGGTTACCTGGACCAGTGTGGAGTCCACGGACAATAGCACCGCCTGCAAAGATGCCTCTCCAGTTGGGGCCTGACAAGCATCCCTAATGATTCTTCAGTCTGCCCTTGGTCTCTTGCACACCTTCCCTGTGTTACAGATGGGGAAACAGTTCCCACCGAGGTAATAAAGTGCCCAAGTGAATCACCAAGCAAAGGCCAGGAACTGGGATTTCTGCCTCCCCGGTGTTTGACTGTGAGGCGTCACCCAGCCTGCAATGGGGGCACACTGGGGGTGCCTTTGACTACATATCTTATTTTCATTCACACCGTCAAACAGCTGGTGTTCCAGCTCACAGTGGAACAGGAAGCTGGAGACTTGAACACGCTGGGGAAGAAAGGTGGGAAGGAAGACACCCGCGAGGCAATGCCCAAACCCCAGTGGAAAGCTGGAAGAATCCAGTTCCATCCGGCCTTCTGGGGATGTGGGACTCCCTTCCTTCATCAGAGGCAAGTCACATTAGGTCATCACCAGCAATCACAATGCCAAGGGATTTCTTAGTTTCTGTATCAAGGAACTCATTCATGATGAGAATTTCACTTCCCAAAATGTTCTGGTTTTGGATAATAGTTTCAAATCTCCCTAGTAGAGTCTTAGGGTCCTTATTTTAAAAATAATAAAAAAAAAAATAAGTCAACTTTCTTACACATTGAATTGAAAAGAAAAAAGCTAACCTTGGTAACCAGCTAGATAGCAAATCGTCTTTAGCCCAAGAGGTCTATAAATCACGAACAATTCAACAGGAGATTATTCTAAATCTTTTCCAAAGACCCACACTCTTCATTCACTTCTGGTACTCATTAAGGTTTTATAACTTTCCTCACCCATCCCAAACCGCCCTCCCCCCAGATGCCAGACCTCTGGTGAGGTGGGGACAAGGGCAGTGTGGACCTGGCAAGGCACTGGCACACTACAAGAAGAAAAAGGACAATTCTGTCCCCAAGGAGCTTGCAATCTACTTGAGGACAAATATGTACACGACGAAAGGATATTTCTATTTAACTCATAGAGTAAGGAAATAATATTGATAAAAGGAAGACATTTGATGCCAAAGAAGGATTCTATGAGACAGACGGGAGAAAATCGAGACTTCGGTCCCTCCCGGATTCCTTCCGTCTTTTATTTTTCTGCTGGAATTCTCGTGTGCTGCTGACTTGCGGGGAGAAAGATACAATCCCAACACCCTCGGGAAACGGGTACTTCAAGTTGCACAAGCACCGTAAGCCCCCCAAGACGGGAGTCACTGGGGCAACAGGGTGTGACATAGGTTTAAAGTCCTTTTCCCCTTCTGCAATCATCCTCTGTGATTCGAGTGTCTTGTTGAAGCCAGTGGGGTTACTCCACCTCACTCATCAGTCAGATGAGCGGCTCACTAATCAGGGGGCCAGGGCAGCATCTTCTCCTGTCTCCACGATGCCTCTGCCCAGGGACCCCCATCAAGCACTGCCAAAGACAAGAACACAGAGCGACTAACAACTTTATCTGTGTTAATCAGGGCCCCACACAGCTGGCTCTCAGCGGCGACAAAAAACCCGACTCCAACGCTCCGTGCCCGACGTACTGATGGCAAGGGAGGGAGGCCTGCAGCAGGGACTGCATGGCCAACCTCAGACCAAGTGGCATGGGTGGGGACATAGCTTCAGAGAAAAGGCCTCCGAGGTCAAAAGCCAAGCCAGAACAAACACCCTTGGTTCATCCAGTCCCCATCATAACATGCACCCCTGTTTAAGCCAGTGCTCCTCCAAAGGGCGAACAACATGGCAATAACACGAATATATTTTCAATAGAGAGACAACCTTCTTTCTGTTCTTCTATCACGGCGACCTCGTGGTGGACTGGGGGAGAGTCACAGCTGTGACTTCCATCTCTAACAATGGAACAAAGGATGCGTCATGGGACAGTCTGTTTCATGACATGTCATTGTTCTCAAATGGTCCAGGACACACTCCTAAATTTATATTTTTTTGTAGGAAAGTAGCGTTCTTGCAAAACATATTTATTCATGGGCTGCCATTTGCAAGTTGCTGCTCTGGGTGCTGGGGGTAGAGACCTCGGGAGACTGTCGGGGGCCCTGGCTTTGGGGAGTCCAGCCCTATGGAGGGAAGGAGATGGGTAAGCGTGCAAACAATCAATAAAGTCAATAAAGATAAGCAGTGTGTGGGAAACAGAAAAGGACAAGACAGCAGGTGACCGGGATAGGACAGAAGAAGACGGAAATGGCCTCCCTGAAGATGTGCCACTTGAGTGGGACCTGAGCACTGAGCTGGGGTAGCCAGGTGAAGGGCGAGGATGAGAGGGTCCCAGACGGAGGAAACAGCTGTGCCATGGCCCTCAAGTGGGATGGAGCCTGTGTGTCTGAGGACCTGAAAGCAGACCAGTAAGGCTGTGCCTGGTAGATGGGGCAGTACAGGTGGCAGATGGGGACAGCTAGGTGGACATGAGTTAGATGGTGATCGCTCCATCCATTGACTTGAGCATATCAAAACCCTCCTTAAATGGACTTTTGTCTCCTAGCCAGGATGATGTCCTCAGTTCTAGCTTCAGCCTATTCTAAATCTTTCTAATGTGCTCCATTGGTATTTCCCCAAAGGTAAGAAACAGCTGCCTCTTGGAAAAAATTTAAAAACCATTGGGCAACCCAAATGCTGTCCTCCTTGCAACTGCCCAGGTGGGTCACATCGCCACCCCCTTTCCTGGCCAGGTGCTGGTCAACATGTTAATTAGCCAGATCTCCCCTAGAGGGGAAAGCATCCAGAGGGTGCTAAAAGCTTAAAGGGCAAGAGGCAAAGAGAGCTGGTGAGGCAGTGGTCTGGAAGCCTTGTCCAAATGCGGGGAAGGTGAGGCAGTGTGGCAAGTAGACATCTGAGTTTTGAAATTCTTCTGTAATTATGGCTTGAGTAGAGAAAATGCACATGAGTTCACAGGATGATAAATATTAGCATGCTTCTCCAAGTTCAAGTGAGTTGTCAATAAGACAATTAAAGCAGCATCAATAATATGCACTGTATGTTATTATCTGCTATTCTAAATCCCAGGCTTTTGTGATCCCTGGAAAACAAAGGAAGACAGGCAGCAGTGATACACATATATTTTTTTTTTTGCACAAGTGAGAGATGAAATTCTGCCTTAATGTAACAGCACAGCACCTGGGGGGCGGTGGGGGGCGGGGGTGGATCGTTCTTAAATACTCTATGAAGAACTTGGGGTGAGGAGGGATGGGTTAGGTGGAAAGGACCGTTACAATGGGAAATTAGCAATCCTGTGTCTAAAGCCAATCAATCACATCTATCACGTGGCCCCAGTCAATAAGAGCCTGAATAAGTGCTAGCATTGACCTTAATCAACTGACAATCGGTACTCGGAAATCAGAAACTGTAGATGCTTCTAAGAGAAGCAGCAGCTAAGGAAAACTTTGCATAAAATTAACGAACAGGAATGAACATGGCCTTTAAGGGTGTATACACACACATATATTCATATATGTAAATATAGAGGAAAAACTATATAGGATTGTGCTGAACTGGAATTTGGAATGAACTATCTCTTGAATACAAATTGCAACGGCAAAAGTTTTTCATTGTTCCCCAAGACAAAAACCTACACAATGCAATCTCTATACATCTGCAGAATCAAAAAATCATTTTCCGCTAAAAATAACTTGCAAAGCATTAAATGCATTGGAATGAGAGTAGATGTTAAAACTACTATTTGTTGACACTTTGTGATTTGGGATTGAACAGAGACGTTGTCTCCAAATTAATGAGCCAGACGTAATAGAGCACTGTCAAAATATTGATTTTATTTCATCCTACCTATTGTTGGAACTCTTCTCTAAGTTGGGGGAAAATATAATTTTTTCATTAGTGTTATCATTTGTTATTATCACATTACTTGCTATTTATTATGGAAAAGGAACCTCGTGTCACTTTTCATGATTAATATAGAACAATCACATGGAAATTTGTGATAGAGACTAAAATAAAATACCAAATGTTTCCCAGACAATTCTTACTACAGACTGCAATATTTCTTAAGAGGGAAAAGAAGAACTCTTGGTTCAAATTTCATAATGCATGATACCTAAATTTAGACCTCTATTATGTACTTGGGTAGCAATATTGTTCTAACTAATGTTTTAAAATTACAATAATTATATTCATGCTTATATAGCTTACTTTAAAATAATCAAATTAATGAGTGGACCATTGCCAACATATATTCATGAAGTTGAAAAGATAAAATTAGAAAAAAAAAAAAAAAAAAAAAAAAAAAAATTTTTCCCCAAGTGTTTTTTTTTTTTTTAAAAATTTTTTTTTTTTTAGTTTTAAAAATTTTTTAAAATTTTTTTTTTTTTTTTTTTTT